>NW_025392681.1:0-5402 GCF_016433145.1 Gracilinanus agilis
TAAGGGTTGAATGAGAGTAAGTACAAAAAATGCTATAATACTATTTACAGAAACACATTGTGCTCATTTTTGCTTTCCTTTGGATTGTCTTCCCTCTTTTCAGTTCCTTACTTTCTCCTTTCTTAGCTGTTCAAACCCCACTTATTGCTCAGGGGACAATTCATGGTGTTATTTCCTTTCCTTCTACAAATAACACATTCCTCTCTCTAAATCTCTTATTTTGCTGATCTGTACCACAAAATGTAGAACTTACTCAGTTATATACCTGTCATTTCATTACTTTCGATTCCTTCATGCGAATTATTCTCAGCACCCTAACTAGTCCTTCTATAAACTGACCAGGGGTTTACCTAGTGTGCCAGGAGTCTTCCCTTAGCTTTCTTGACCTCTCAAGAATTGCGCTGGAGTTTTTGGACTATCCATTGTTCATTTTCTGCTCCCAATACATGGCCAACCAATCTTTTTATATAACCCATCCATCATTCACAGAATACATAGCTTAGTTCTTTAAGGGTTAATATCCATTTGCTACAATTTGGACCTATCTTCTGCTCTAGGTCATTATACCCTTGTAGGAAAGATCAACTTTTACATGTCACAACCAATTTTGGAAGAGTTCTCTGCTCCCTGCCTTTTTTGATGTGGTTTTCAAAAAATAAGATTTATTTATCTTTGGATAGCCTTGCCATACTTCATTTCTTTCATGTACTCTTCTGAGGTTTCAGGATGGGAGGGAAAATTTTTTTTAAAGAGATTACTGGGCTCTTTGAAACTCTTTGTGCTCAGAACAGATATGAATATCAGGGAGCTCCTCTTTCTTGTCACTTTCTTGCCCCAGCTCAACTTGACTTGAGAGTACTCAAAGAGCTAGTGAAAAGCACTGTGGGAAAAAGTGAGAGCCCGTCTCTAGTGCTTTTCTTTACCTAGCTTACCAGGGACTGATTGACTACTTGATTGGCTTCTAATAGTTGTAGTGAGATGAGGGCAACTAAGAGAGGGCAGAGATGACAAGAGTTCCTTATACTCATAAACCTTTCACTTATGCTGTCTAATCACCCAGAACTTAGAAATGTCATACTAATTGATTTGATAGTCTGATATTTTTAAGCTGGACAACAGGAAATTGATTCTTTGAAATTGAAAGAAGGGGCAGCTGGGTAGCTCAGTGGATTGAGAGTCAGGCCTAGAGACAGGAGGTCCTAGGTTCAAATCTGGCCTCATACGCTTCCGAGCTGTGTGACTCTGGGCAAGTCACTTGACCCCCATTGCCCGCCCTTACCACTCTTCTACCTAGGAGCCAATACACAGAAGTTAAGGGTTTTAAAAAAAAGAAATTGAAAGAAATAAATGAAATAACTTGCCTTAATGTTTCTTTTCTTGAATGTGATCCAATGTTTCTGGGAAGGACTAGTTTCAGGCATATATTAGCATGTAGGAAGCTAAATAGTGCAATTTAAGAGGCACCATTAAATTCCTTTCTCTCCCAATTCCTTTACCACTCCCATTTGGGAACTAACTCTCAAAGATCCATTCCTGAAGCTACTGAAAAGGTCTTCTTTTAAAAAATAAAGACCTAACTAATTAAGCAGTGAAAATCTTATTTAGAATTAGTTTATTAGATTCTTTCCAAGGAGATAAATCTTCATTAAAAACTTCAGTTAGCTTTAGTGTTTTTTTTTTAAACTGAGTGTTATTTTTTTCAAATTCTGTTCAGTGCTAACAACAGCTCATCAAAATGCTCATAAGAATGTCATTCAAAAATCACTGGCAAGTATCAGGTAATATTTTAAATTTTGCTACCATTGTAGAAGACAGGTACCTCTTGGGCATTTCTGAATGGCTAAATTCATTGCACGAGAGATGATTTTCATTGCTTTAAGAGAGGGACTTGTTAAAGACCTAGCCACATTTATTATAAATGTGGATGGGAATAACTCTGTCCTCTGGAATAAATCAATGAGCATTTATTTATTCTATACTTTCTATGTGCCAGAGCTAATGATTTAGAAAAGGGCAAGATTTGTTCTTGTTTTCAAGGGGTTCACATTTGAGCAGATGAGATAATGCTTATTGTAAACAGGAACATATATGATACATACGGAATAGATGGAAAGCAATGTTAAAGTGGAAGGCTCTTGAATTTTCTACACTGTAGGAGAGGCACAGAATCACTTCTTGGAACAAGATTCACTCATCTAATATGTGTTTTTATCTTTAAGAATAATTAACAATTCATCTTTCTCTGAACTACATCTGGGATGTATTTTCTGGGAGTAACATAGTGGTGGGCTCTGGAACCCTAGTTTTTATGAGGGGGTAGAGGGAAAGGATGTTGGGAGGAGAGGTAGCACGAAAGACAAATTTCTTCCTTAAGGTTGTGCTTAGGACTAACTCTGTGTCTGAGCACAATGAAAATTAATAGAACGGAGTCCTTCCTCCTGAGGATTTTACTAATAGACAATGTAGACACCATGTAGTTATCCTTTATTTATTATTATATATTATAATTATTGATTAATAATTGAATAATAACAATATACAATTACAATAATAACAATAATAATAATTGAATAACCCCAAAGAATATTTCAAAGATTCTTCTGACTTAGAATAACTTGTTTCTTGAAACATTTGAGGCACAGAGCTCAGAATCATCTGCTGAGAACACCACTAGCCTGCTAGGAACACACATTGACAATCTCTGCATCATCTTCAGCCTTTCATTCACCCTTCACTCTCCTCTGGTCTTGTCAGTTGCCAAGTTCTTTTGGTTCTACCTACATAAACAACTCTTACATTATTTGATTGTTTCTTACATTAAAATTTCCAGATATCTCCCATCCTCCCTGTCCTCCCTGAACTAGAGAAAGCATCATTTAACAAAAAGATATATGAATATATAAAATGTTTAGCTTGTTTCGATTTATCTGGAGGCAGATATAGACAAATGATTCTTCAAACAATATTTCTGTTGATATATATGTAACTATATATATATATATATATAATATTCTCTTGGTTCTGCTCATTTCACTCTTCATAATTTCATGTAGGTCTTTCCATGTTTTTCTAAAATTAACCTGCTTGTCATTTCTTATGACACAGTAGTGTTCCACCACAATTATATGCCAAAACTCGTTTAACCATTCCCTAATGGATAGGAATCCCCTCAATTCCCAGTTCTTTGCCACCATGAAGAGAGCTACTCTAAATATTTTGAAATGTATAGATTCTTTTTCTTTTCTCTGATCACCTTAAGGAAATAAACATAATAGTAACACCTCTCACATTTGTCCCTTTTGCTTCATTCCATTGCCCACAGATCTCAGTATCTAGTTCAACACTCATTCATATGTTAGTTTATTGTCTATCTGGGTACTGTGTTAGATTTGGGGGATACAAAGAGAAAGGCAAAGTAGTCCCTGCACTCAAGGAGTTTACCTTCTAACAGGAGAGGCAATGTTTGCATATATAAGTATATTAAGTATATGCTGGCTCACTTTTCTAGAGGTAGGCAGTCTATATCTGCTCCTCATGGTTCTAGGGGACCCTGAGAGGTTAGATTATCTTTTTTTTCTACCACTCTCAAATCGAGTCCTACTGACTATGCCCCACACCCCTATCATTGTTAGGGGTCAGTGACTAGGTCTCCAGTTTCATTAACCAGTTAATATCAATTAGCTTTCACAAAGGGAAATTTACTTAGAAGGTGTATCAAGAATAAAAGTAACAATGCTTCCCCCAACAATTCAGGGGCATAATATCCCATGATACCTCTGTCTCTGGGGGGAGCAATCTTAAAACTTATTAGTCCCACCAAGGTCATGTCCGAATATGGCACACCTGCCAGATAAGTCTTTATCCTGGCTTCTACTGACTTGGGTCCAGAAAGTGACTCTGGAGATTTCTCCTTGCCTCTTAGGGTATTAGTGTCACACTGGCTACAAAGCCAACCTGTGGAATGTTAGGATGCTGAGGCATCCTCCTGACATTTAGAGCTCACAAAGTCAGAGTTTCCATTACCTTCACATGAAATAGAAAATAATAACTGATGAGACCAACAACACAGCCTGTCTCTCAGAAAGGAGAAAGACTCGAGGGTTTTCCATTGCAACACTGCCATTCACCAAACTCTGAGAGCAGAGGGGTCAGTCCAGCATAAGTGTAGCTGAAGAGAGAATTGCCAAAAGGGCTGGGGCTAAGGTCGAGATCGACAAGGTTTTAAAAAATACCTCCACAGCCAATCATCACATAGTCAAGTAGTTAGAACAAATTATAGAAAGTCTAGATTCTCCAGTATCTCTAGGACACTTCAGTTACATGTTATTGCAACTATCTTAAAAGCTGACTTCCCAGATTCTTCATATGGGGAAATTAGATCAGTGAAGCAAGGTGATGGAATGTGTGCCTAACTATGTGCAGAATATATTTTAAAATGCATATATGGTAGGTTTTGGAGGGAGTGCTTTGGAAGCTAGGACAGGGGAGATCGGGAAAGGCTTTATATAGAAGGTAGCACTAGACCTGAAACTTGAAGGAAGCCAGGGCTTCCAAGAGATAGTGAGAAGAGAATACAGTCGGGGCAATGGGGACAGCCACTGCAAAGATTGGGTGAGTTGATCTTGCTCTGTTTAGCACCTGAGAAGAAGAGGAAGAGTTTTTGAGAGTTCATTTAGAGTCAAAAGATGGAAAAAGAATGAGATGAAGACGTCTAAAATGAAGGGAACTTTATTAGCTATAGATGGAGAGTTCTACAGGGCATAGTAGAAAGGATGGGCAGACATTGAATTGGACATTTATGGGGAAGGTTTATGAAAATGAGAGTAAGGAAAATAAGGAAGTGGGGCATTTGATCTTTGGCAATTGGGCATTGAATATCACAGGGACTGTGGGAGTAAGAGGGTGGGTGGGAGTCTAATAATGTTTGGGAATGAATACAGGCAGAATATAATTGTATGGAAGACATTCCACTGATGATAGTAGGTGAGTAGAATGTTTTAAGTTTCCTCTTGGTTCTGCTTGAACTAATTATATCTGATGGTTTACTAGTAACAGTTAACACTTTTGTAGGGGTTAGATTTATGGTTTTATGTGAATTTGGACCCATAAAATACTTTGAACAGGGGCAAATTGTCTAAGGAAACCCACAGGGGGAATGGGAGATACATTTAAGTATAGGTAGAGAAGCAAATGACATTTTGAAGATGATTTAGCTTAAACAGTTAATAATTAATGATCTACTTTTAATTATGTTAATTAAACTTTTAATTAATTGATTGCAATTAATAAGTATAATTATAATGACATATAATGATGTGATAGCATGATGCCAGTGACGGTTGGAAAACTTTTTGTGGAGGCAATGCTAGTAGTAAAAGTGAATATATATATATATATATATG
>NW_025392682.1:0-8512 GCF_016433145.1 Gracilinanus agilis
AGGAAGGAAGGAAGGAAGGAAGGAAGGAAGGAAGGGAGGGACCAGGAAAGAGACAGGCAAATAAGATTGGAAGCTGAGGACTGAAACCCATTACTTGGTTGAGATGCAGCCATGCATATTGGTATATCTGTGTTTACAAGAATATATACTGAGGATTGATATGAGCAAAGGTTCCTCCTCATATTTGGGAAGTATGTTTGTTCAAGTGAAATTTGGTTGCCCATGTTTCTGCTCATGCATGTAGCTACTGTTACTTAGAGACTACATATATGACAGGACATCCATGGTAGGGTGGTTTGGTGTGTCTACGGGAACACATCAGGTCGCCTTGGGGTGTGGAGAGCTGCCTTCAGGCCTCTTTCCCATGTGGCACAGACATGATAGTTGCTCCAGTCCAGCCCTGTCCCCCTGCCTACTGGTGTGTGGGTAAACTGACCCATTGGAATGTGGCCTTGAACAAAGTCAGGCTATGCTTTGTAAAATATCGTTTAGATAACTTAACAGAAAGTGTTCTGTGCATTTTCCCTGTGGTTCTTTTGAAAACACATGTGTACACTAAGGCCACCGAGGAAGGCATTTGTTACTGAATTCCCAGGTCTGGGAGTCTCTTCCCCTAGATGGGTCACTGCGAAGTTGTCCGCATATTTTTCTTCCTGTTTGAAATTGCTGGGAGCATTCCATCTAGAGAGCTGCAGTCTCAGGATGAAGGTGCTTCGGGCCTTTGTGTGGCTGTGGCGGGTGGAACTGGCCCGGGGAGGGTACGGCCGGCTGTCTGTACCTCCCCACGGTCAGAGATCCCACACGCCTGTGTGTGTGTGTGTGTGTGTGTGGTGTGAAGAAGGAGGGGAGTTTCATTACTGTGGTACGGCCACATCCAGGGGCGTCTGCGTCTGTGTGTACAGCGTGGCCCAGGGCACTTGGATGTCGCCTGGGACTCCGTGTCATGTACGGCGGCCGTCCCTGCCGGCTCGGGGATTTAAGAATGTGCGTGTCCTTGCATTTCTCTGCCTTGTCCTTGTGTTGCCAAGGTGCGGCGGGCGCGCACCATGTGTGTGGCTGTGTGTAGCCTGGTGTGGGTGTGTTGGGGGTGGATGTAATTACTGGGATGGGCCGGGCCCTAATGAGTGTGATCTCGTTACACTCTCGCAGCCTCGGCCCCTAATGGAGCTCACCTCATTTCACAGCCATTAGAGCTGGAGCTGGAGCCCCGCCCCCAGGCTCGGCGGCCCCTCCTCCCCGGGCCACATTCTTTCCCTCCGGCTCACCATTTCTCAGCTCCCTCGTTCCTCCTCCCTCCATTTCTCAGCCCCGCTTTCCCTTTCGGCTCAGCTTCACCGTCCTGCCTGGATCCCTCTCCTTCTCCTCCCCGCACAGCCTCTTCCTCTCTTTTCTCCAGGTGCTTCTCGCTCCTCATCTCCATCCCGACCCCTTCCCCTCGTGGCCCAGTTCCCCTTCCCCTTATCCACGTCCATCCTTCCCCTTTCTTTCCCTCCATTCCTCCCCCCTCCTCCCTCTTTTGCCTAGTCTGGCCAGAGGACAAATCTCAAGGGGAAACTAGCAAAGACAAACAAGGAGCAGTGACTTCATTATCGTCATTAATTTGCCACTTCAGTTCCTCCCACAAGGGTCAAACCCAGCAAGGCTTGAACCTGGGATTGACACTGGGGGCGAGGGGGGGAGGGGGGCGGGGGGAGCGCTGGTCCCCATCTCCTGGCCCACCCCTCCCCATCCCCTCCCTCCTCCCTCCAGGCTTTCTTCTGCTTCCCCAAAGGTACCAATATCCCTAATCTATCTCCATCCCTCTTCCTTCTGGATTCTTTCTCCTTTCTTTTTCATCACAATTGAGCCATTTCTTTAGGTCCTATCCATCCTTCTATTACACACTCTCTATCGCTGCAGTCTCTGCCACATCAGTTTGTTTCTCCTTTCTTCCATCAAAGCCTTATCTCCCTAGGTTGTTGTTTCACACAATGTAAGTGAAAGAGCTTTGTAAACAATAAAACACAATACAAATATATGATTATTCCACTTCTTAATCCCTCTCTCATCCTCTGTGTGCCATGTTCTCTTTCTCCTTTCCGAATCTCCAGCCCACTCCCTCTTCCTTGAACCCCAAGGTTTTTGCTATTGCAATAACTGTTAGGCAATCCTTACAGGAACATGGTGGAGGGTGGAGGTCAGAGGATGACATAAGGTTCTTCTGGTCATTGTCGACTCAGACAGAATCTGAGCTAGACAAAGATCAACACCACCAGAGAAAGAGGGACAAGCAAATCTCATAATGCTAGAGAGAGCCTGCGATGAAGAGACCCAATACAAATATATATCCATATCCATCTCCATCTCCATCTCTCTATCTCTCTATCTATCCAATGAGAGTCTGTACTTCAGAGAAATAGAATCATTGAGGTCAGATAGAAACTGACAGGCCAGAGCAGAGGTCTGGACACCAGAATCAAGATGAGGGGGGACCAATTGGGCAGAATGATAAGGTGAAGATGGCAGCCAATCCAATTCTGCTGGGATACCCAATCCAACTCTCCCCACCCTGACTCCTATTCCTCTCCATTCTGAAGCCAATGATGGTCTCAGATAACCTTCATTTAGCTTTAGTCTTTGCCCCAAAGGTAGTTCCTCAAGAGTAGGGCTGTGATTTTTTGAAAAAGGGAATAGATTAATTGCCCATGTAAGCAATACAGCATTCACACTCAAACTACTTCATTGTATATTCATGCACATAAATGCGCTACACACACATAGCCATGTTACATACAGATATGTATATTATATTCCACGTCATGTTTATGGAAAACAGCTGTCATATCCCATGCCAAATACCTTTTACACACATATGCAATGTGCACATAGGACAAAAACTGCATAAAGCCTATACATACTTATTCATAGACACAAATCTAGGCTTCATTATTATTCACACAATTCTACTTGTGCCAATGTACAGGAAGGTCCCCTTCCTTCCATCTTTTCTCAGTCAGGGAAGTCAGAGCAGACAAGACAGACATTACAGGACGGAGGTGAGCTTCCCTTGTATTCTCTACTGAACCCCATCAAAGCTGGTGGGCTGAGAGGAAGCACATATGAAGGGGGAGAACATTTCTAAGTCTTAACTCCACCTCTCTTTTGCCAGGAAAGGTAAGGATCAGGAATGAAGAAAGGTAAGATAATGTATTTCTAGGCTTCTTTGGGGAGGCAGGGGGCTCAGGGCAAGTGGGTGGTGGGATAGCTCAGCTTAATATGAGGAGTCAGAGAAGAAAGATGGAAAAATCAATGAAATGAGTTTCTAACGGTGAGGTAAAGGACCGCTGTGTCGACAGCCTGTCGCCTGCTGCAAAATATGAGCTGCCCAAGTCCACAGTGGTGGCTGACAGCATGTGCAGCCTCCACAATCCCTCAGCCACTGTCCCTATGGCTTACTTTCTTGATAACTGGCTGTTTCTCTGACCATAATACTCCTAGCTTTCCCTAGCTAGTCAAATTATAGCCAAAACCTTTGGGGGTTTTAATGCCATCTTTCCTAGAATTCCTATCCTACTCGGCTGTCTTCCTCATTCTTCTCAACTAGACTGAGTTCCTATTATTTCTTTCTAGGTGCATTTCTTCCCTCTCTCTCTTCTGTTCCCTGGATCTCCTTTGGCAGATTTTGCTCTGAGTATATTTCTTTCCCCACCCCTCCTCTTCCTAGATACCTTTGGCTTCAACCACAATGTTGAACTAAACATCTATCCACATCCATTGCCTACATATGTCCTTTACAGGAGACAAGTAACCTGTGCCACACTCAGCCTTTTGATCTCCTCTGAAAATACTGACTTTCCCATCATTCACCTGATTGGGGTGGGTTGGGGAGATTAAAAGTGGACTTGCGGTTGATTTATGAACCCTTTATTTGTAACCAACTGTATATGTTGGGGCATCTGTCCAGTGAACTGTGATTTTGTGATTTGTAGGGGAGAGGTGTTGAGGGTGCTGCTTCTAGTTCCCACATACTGACTTTCCTTGCAAACTAGTCTCACTCAACCAGGGACCCAATAATCTTTCCCCAACTAATTCCCTTCTCTATCCTTCTCAGTCTCTACCACTCTTCACTCCTGGCAAATTTCCCAAAAATCTCTTTAGAGGCTCTTCCATCTCTGCTTGGTTCAGAGAAGGCCTTAAAAGGCCTTGATCCTATTTTATCATTTCTCCTACAGATCCTCTTTTCTCTCTCTCTCCCTTCAGTTTTAGCTCTCATTTACAAAGAATTGTATGTATCCTCCAATCCTCTCCTTGTCCTTTATCTTCCAACCTCTCAACCTTATGGAAATTTGTGGAGGGAAAGGAGACAAGTGAAACCCCTTCTTGGCCCTTCTCTTTCTTTTTATCCTTACAAATGAGTTACTCCAAATCAGTCTCTATTTTTCTCCCCATTACATTATACTGTGTCCTGACATTTCAGAATTCCTCCCTTCTCTACATCCCATTTGCTCAGCTCTCCAACTTAACCTAACCCTCTCTCCCTTCAGCTCTTGTGAGCTACTTCTTTTCTGCATTTCCAGTGACTCCCTCCAGTTCCAAATCTGATTTATCCTTCTTCTAATTTCCTTAGCTCTTCCTTTCCCTCCTCTGCTTGCCATACCTTATTGCCTTCTAATCACCAAATCCTCACTACTCAATGCTTTTTCTTGTTTTCACCAAATCTCAGTACAGTGCTGGAATTCAATAAACAGGGCCTTGTTCTGAGTTCAGAGAATAGCCCTTAATAAAAAGTAAGGTCAGACACCAAGCTATCAGACTTGAAAGTCCTACATTTCCCATTTGGATGTGATCCCCAGACTTCAGCTATAGCTACCCAGCAAAGCAGTGTTTCCTGTATGGTTCTCAAGGTAACACCAGCTGTCTGTGACATCACAGAGGGGAACCCTGTCAAGTTACCAAGGCAACACCAGCAATTTATGACATCAGAGGCTTGGGGTCTCTAGTTCTTAGAGGGCTAAGATGATTTGAGTTTTTGACAGCTAGAGGAATTGGGAATCCTGCTTTCTCATCATTTCTTTCTATGCTATCCTGAAATTTGGAATTACACTCAAAGGTTTCTGCTATTGTGAGGGTGATTGTGTCAATGGGATGAGGGCCACAACTGCCTTTTCTTATTCCACACAGTTTAAGCTGCCTTTGCCCTCTTGCTAACTCTTCTGGTCCTCCATCTCTCTCAGCACATCATTCTCCCAAATGGCTTCTCCTATGCCTGTCTTTTTGCATGGATCATGCTTTGTAACCAGTACATACTTGGTACTTCAGAAGTACTTGACTTCTTGAATTATTCATTCTCTTTTGACTTTTCTCCCCCCTCCCTTTATTTCCACATCACTCTGATCCTTTCTACCATACTTCCTTTTCTCAGGCATTCTTATTCTTTGTACTATTCTCTAGTGCAAGGGGGCTGCATGGTATAGAGGATGAAATGTAGCATCTGGAGCTAGGAGAGAACTTAATTCAAATCCAACTTCCCACACTCACTAGCTGTGACTGTGGACAATAATTCACTTAACCTTTCTGAGCCTCAGTTTCTTTATCTGTAATATGGAGATATTATTTTTAGTACCTACCTCTCAGGGTTATAGTGAGAATCAAATGAGATAATATACATCCAGCATTTTGGAAACCTTAAAGTATTTGCAAATAGATGTCATGACCAGACTATCATTATTATTTTTGTCTAGTTCATTTTGTTCATCTCCTTTTCTCAACATTTCATCCTGTTTTTCCTGTTGGTCTCTTTGTACCTCTGTTTTTAATCCTTTTCTTTTACCCTCAAGATATCTTCTTATCTCATTTATTCTCATACTCTCATTCCTTCCCTGCTCTGCATACTTTTTCTCTCCATGTTCCCCATGCAACACATTTCTTTACCCAAGTGTGTTTTTCCCTTTGTCCCCTCCCCTCTTTCTGTTTATTTCTGTCAGTTTATGAAACCTCTCACATTCAGTTTGTCTCCGATTTTTTCTCTTGCTTTATCCAGCTTCCTGACAGGCCTTGAAACAGTGATGGACTGAAACCAAAGCAAACTCTTAAGCCCCTGTGGCCTGTTTTCTTTCCCTTAGGTTGAACTTCCTTGTCTCTTGGGCCTTTACACAGGCCTTTCACCTCACTTATGAATACTGTGCCTAGTCAAGAATTGGTGCTCAAGCCAAATATGGTAACAGCAACAATGAAAGAATGTTCTTTGGGCCCAGGGAGAAGATGAACAGGAATGTGAGGAAAAGGCCACTGAAATGTATCATGACTCACAAACAGACAGAGTCTGGCACACAGAAGGAAAAGAAGAGATGTGACAAGAAAGGGGTTCAGACTCCTGGGGTATGTCACCCCACAAACACAAAGTTGACAATCAGCCTATATGATGACCTGGGCAAGATGTGGGAGATTAAAGATCCTCACAATCTAATTACAACCTTCTTAGCCTGTTTATTGCTTTTCTCTTTATCATCCATCCCGACCTTTACGAAATCATGGTTCTTTATCACCCTCTGATACTGGGGTTAAAAATGCTTTAAGGGAACAAAAATGAGAGAAGAAAGGAATGAAGAACCAGGGAAAATGGGTGGGAAAAAAGGGGTAGGCTGAAGGGAACAAAGGTGGAGAGTAAGGATGGGAAGAGAACCAAAAGGGGAGAATGAGTTGGAAAAGGGAATGAAACAAAAGTAGAATATAAAGTGACAGAATAAGCAGAAGAGTAAAACCAAAGTGGAGAGAAGGGAAAAGTGAGGAAGTTTCAAGGTAGAAAGGGCAAGATGATGAAAGATGGGAATAGGTGTCAGGATGCTGAGAAGGAAGTGCAACATATGAAAAGGTAAAAGCCAACAACACTCTCTACTCCCTCCCCAGGAGGGCTGTGGAGGTGGTGGAAATATCCAGGCAAATATTATTAAGGGTGGGCACATTGGCAACAGGGAGCACCAGCTATATCCTCCACTACCACCCCCTTTCTTCCCAGTCTCCCAATTCCATTCCAAAAGCAAGTTACCACATCCACGGTTGACCAAGTGCCAGTGATAGGAGAAGAGAAAGAGACCGAGTGAAGGGGCCAGAGGGTTACTACATATTCTTGGGGACAGCAGGGCACCAGACCTAGGAGGGCAGGAACAATCAGACCTGGCAAAAGCAGTGACAAGAGACAGCGAAGAAGGGATACCGCCTGACCACCAGGACGTCATTTGGATGGATCCTGGGGCCAGAGGAGACAGGGACAAACTGAGGGATAGAGAGGTGAGAAGTAGGCTATAAGGTGAAGAGAGGGAAACCCATGACGGTACTAGATTTACACAGACGGACTGGGACACAAGGAGAAAGGAAAATGCAGTTGCAGGGGTACAGAAACAAGGACAAATACGGAGAAAAAGACTGGAGCACACAGAGAGAGGCAGAGATAAATGGAAGGAAATGGGAAGCCACTGGACAGACCTCCTTCACCTTGACCAATGCCGCTGCCTCCTCTATCCTCTCCTCCAGACTCTTTCCAAATATATACATCTATATACATCTACATATATAGAAAGCCAACTTCAGATCCGGAAACGAAGGCAGCCCGACCCCACTCTCCTGCCGCAGGCAGGCAGCCCCGGCCGCCCCCCCTCCCGGCCCGGTGCCCACGTCGGAGATGCCCAGTCCCTCTTTGCCCCTGACAGCTCGCGTCTCTGGCCCCCAGCCTGGCTCTCGTGGGGTGACTGCCGGGCTGGCGGGCATTCATTCCTCTGGGGGTCTCCCCCGCGCCCTACTCCCCGCCAGTCCCTGCTTTCATGACCTCCTCCCTCTCTCCAGCTGTGCTTCCTCTTCCAGCCCTTCGTCCCTCTCTCTCCCTCCTCCTCCTCCTCTCCCGCCGCCGCCCGCTTCCCCCACCGGAGCTGCCCCCACGGCCCCCGCTCTCCCCCCGAGGGCGGGCTCGCTCGCCCGCTCGCTCCCAGTCTTCCCCGTCCCTCCGCTCCCGGCCGGCCGGCTGGCCGTCGGTCGGTCTCGGCGCGCCTCTCTCCCTTCGGTCTTGTGCTGCCAGGGAGCAGGGCAGGAAAGAAGAGAGCGAGCGAGAGCGCGAGCGAGCGAGCACGAGAGCGAGAGGGAAAAAAAACCCCGGCAGCATCGGAAATCGATGCACTTACACCTCAGCTGGAAGCAGAGACGGCAGTCGAATCGCGGCCGCTGAGAGCGCGAGGCGGGGAGGGGGAGAGGGAGGGGGCGGCTCTGGCAAGAGACTTCTCCGATGTTGAGTCCTCTTTTTTTTCCCTCCTCCTCCTCCTCCCTCCCTCCAGGGCTCGCTCCGGGGCGTTGGGGGCAGAGGGGGGGGGGGAATAAATAAATAAATAAACAAACAAACAAATAAATAAACGCTCGGCGGTGAGGGAAGGGAAACAAAATAATCAATGCTATTTGGCTGCGGCTGAAGTGTTTTCCCGGCTTCGTGTGGGGGTTTCCATTGATTCACCCAGGGCACTCGCTCCCTGCCTCCTCCTCCTCCTCCTCG
>NW_025392683.1:0-10262 GCF_016433145.1 Gracilinanus agilis
CTTCTCAAAATCTCCCTGCAGGAAGTTTGCCTGGTTCCCCAAATACCTTCCTTCTGAGATTACCTTTTGCTTATTCTGCCTATAGTTTATATTTAGAGAGTTATTGGCATGCTATTTCCTCTATTATAATATGATTTTCTTGAAATGAGGATCAGTTTTTTTCCCCCCTCTCTTTGTTTTTAATGAAGTGCAGGGGAAAACTGTATATCCTTATTAAAGACTTGTGGTCTGGCTGACATCCCACAGAATTCGAGTTGGAAGGAATTTCAGAAATCCTTTAGTTCAAAGGTGTCAAACATGTAGCCATGGGCATGGTGTACCACATCAAAATGTAACTGGGAGATATTTAACTAAATAAAAATGTAATAGAACATAGATAGTATTAATATGTAGTTTTATGATTCAATATATGGACCATAGGGATGGTTATATAAGGTTCAGAGGCCCTCATTTCTATATGAGTTTGAATCCACTGCTTTAATCCCACCTATTCTTAAGCAGAAATGCCTTGTGTAGTATCCTTTATACCTGGTTATCTAGCCTTCTACTTAGTGATGAGGAACCCGTTAATAGGTGATATAGTAGATGGGGCACAAATTTAGGGTTGGACCAAGAATAAAGAAGACCTGAGTTCAAATCCAGAGTCAGACATTTACTAACTGTGTAATTCTGGGAAAATCACTTCACCTTTGTCTGCCTCAGTTTCCTCATCTATAAAATGGGGATAATAATAGCACCCATCTCTAGGGTTTGTTGTGAGGATCAAATGACATCATAGCTATAAAGTATTTAGCATAATGACTAGGAAATACTAAGAGCTGAATAAATGTAATCTTTAATTATTTTTATTACCTCTCATCTTGGAGAACTCTGTTAGGAAATTTTTCCATTTATCAAGCAGAAACCTGCCTGTCTCCAAATTTCATCTTTAACTCACTGCCTTCAGGATTCAAGGCAGAGTCAAGTTTCTTCATACAACAGTTCTTCAGATACTTAAAGATAAAGATCTATCACCCCAAGCCTTCTCTTCTTCAGCCTAAAATAGTCTCCATTAAAAAAAAAAAGTAATCCTCAAAAGGATTCAAATCTTTTTGTTCATCCTCCTCTAGCCTTTCTTATGCTCTTCCTGAAATATAGAATGCATTTTGCTTTTTAAGTGTAGTATGATCAGCCTAGAGGACAGAGGGATTATCACCTGCCTTGTTTTGGATATGATGTCTTTGGTTACCCTGGCTTAAAATATTATCTAGGACATGGGTGAACAGAAAAGAAGGTCATGGCTCTTAATGGATAAGAGATAGAGAATCTGTGTTATAGGATGCTTAATATTTGTAAAATATTGTGAGCCTTCCAATCCTTTCAAATGGATAAATTCTGTTTGGAGTGGTTGTGGAAAGATATTGATAAGAATTGTGTATGGAATGACTTGGGAGCTGCCCTAGTTGAAGCCCTGTCCATATCAATAAGATAGTCAGTCCATCTTTAATTTAATTTTGCCATTAAATGCTGGACTTGGCATTTGAAGGACCTGAATTCACATCCATCTTAAGACAATACTCATTGTACGACCCAGGAATGACACTTAAATTCTAATTACAATAATTACAGCAATAATGATTATAATAGCAACATTTATGTATATTTCATCTGCTATGGGCTAAGCACTGTGTTAAATGCTTTATAATTATCTCATTTGATCCTTAAGGCAACACTAAGAGGTAGATGTTAATATTATCCCCATTTTATATGTGAGTAAACTAAAGCAAACAGAAGTTCAATGACTTACCCAAAGTCATAAGCTAGTAAGGCTATGCTTGAATTCAGGTTTTTTTGACTCCTGGTCCAGTACTTTATCTACTGAATCACTTACCTGCCTTATTTATAAAATAAGTAGGGCTAAATTGACTCTTAGGTCCCAGCTATTTTTGATCTATGATCTGCTGACCAACCCATTATTCTAGCCTGAACAGATCTAATTGGATTCTACTCTGCCCAGAATTGTACCCATGTGTGTCCATAAGGACTCTTTAATTACAGTGGGTGCAAACCCATCCATAACTTCTCATCTTGTGAGACCTATTTCTCTGTAAAAGTTTCTCTGTAAGTTCTGCAAAAAGTGTAAGTGGAGTCAAGGGAAACAAGTTCACATATTGGCTGCAACTGAAAATATTTTTCATTCTGCATCTACACTAGTTCTCTGTCAAGAGTTGAGAGGCATGCTCACGTCTTCGAGAGTCATGATTGCTCTCTGTTCTGATCAAAGTTCTTAAGTTATTAAAAAGTTCTTTTCCTTTATATTGTTTAATCATAGGTATCAATTATTCTTCTGGATCATCTCACATCACTCTGCATCAGTTCATACAAGTCTTCCAAAGTTTCTCTAAAGCCATGCTTTCTGCCATTTCTTCTAGCACATAGCCGCTAAAATTCTTTCCATCTCTAAAATGATTCTCTTATGATCCTACACCTACTCCTCTCCCCCCATTTTTATATTTTGCTGAGTCTGTGAAAGTATCTTAGCTCTCTTTTTTGCCCGTAGGGCCTTTGTGTGTGTATTTGGTAGAATGATACATCTGTGGGTGATCATATATTATTAGTTTAATCCAGTCATTTTACTTAGAAGTTCAGAAATGTTCAATATTTTCCCCATCATTTTGAGTTTAGGCTGTGATGGAATGTAAATGAGAATACAAATTTCTTTGATTGGGGGTAGGGTCAATTATAAGTTCCAGATTATTTTTCTTGTATTTACATTTATTCTATATTTCTTTTTGATTTTATAAGTGCCTAATATATTCAAAAGGGTAACTAGATTTCACAGTGGATAGAGTGCCAGACCTGAACTCAGGTAGACTTATCTTTCTGATTTCAAATCTGGCCTAAGATACTAGCTGTGTGACCCTGTGGAAATCACTTAGAATGAGCTGGAAAAGAAAATGATAAATCACTCTAGTTTTTTGGCCAGGTGCCAAGTTCAGTGAAAAATCACTGAACAACAAAATATACTCAAAACATTCTTCTGTTATAAATATGTAACAAATTATTATAAACATGATTATCCAAGAGAAACAAATTCTCACATTAGCTATGTCCAGAAATCTGTCTATTCTTTTTCTCCCCTCCCTCTCACCTGTACCTGCTCCCCAAGAAGGCAGGTAATATGGTATAGGTTGTCCTTCTATATATACATTGTCATATATATGTATATATATTTCCCTGATCATTATGCTATGAAATAATATACATTTCTTACCCTAGAGAAAAATTCTTGGAGAAAATAAAGTGAAGAATGGTATGTTTTAATCTGCATTTGGACTTCATCTGCTCCTTCTATGGTGGTGGATAGACAGCCTTTTTTTTTTCATGAGTTCTTTGTTCCTTGGAGTTGTCCTGTTTCCTTGCCTTGTTGATAATAGTTAAGTCATTCACATTTGATCATCATGCATTATTGTTATTACTGTGTACAACATTCTCTTGGTTCTGCTCACTTCATTTTGCATCACTTCATCTTCTGTTTCTCCTGCATCATTGACAAATTCACTCAGTTCCCTATGACCAACTCTGGTCTGCCTTTTTCCCTGGCTAGTTTCAATTAATGAGCAAACATTAAATGATTACTATGTGCTAGAGACTGCTAATACAAATACAAATGTGCAATAGTCCTTGCCCTCAAGGAATTTAAATTCAATTGGCTCTGCTGTCACTATCTCCTTCTGTTACCTTGTCTGTTTCTACACCCTTTCTTACCTTTCCTCAGCAAACCCTACCTGAAACTCAATATATTTTGAGGGAGGAACCCTTTAGTAGTAGATAGTAACAGAGATGGCTTCATGGAAGAGGTGGCACCTGATCTGACCCTTGAAGAAAGATAAGACTCTTGAGAGATGGATTTGAAGATGAAACACTTGAGTACTGAAAATGGAATGTGGAATTTGGTAACAGCTAGTGGTATAGACTTGGTAGAACATAGGGAATGTAAAGAGGACTGGTAAAGTAAGATTAGACAGAGGAATTTATTATGCTGAAGAAGATTTTTTAAAAGCCAAGGATAAGTTTGTATTTTTTCTGCATCACATCATCATTTGTTCTATACTTCCATGTTTATCCTTCCTCCTTCCTGCATTTGACCATTATCTTAACTTCAGTTTTATGTGGGGACTTTTTATGATTGATTTTCTCTAGGGAGGGGGACAGAAGTAACATTTTCTTCTGGATTTAATGGTGTATGTTTTTCTGCCTTTATTAATATAGTCATTACCTAAGAGACAAATGGGCAGGAAATTGCTATTTAAAGGAACAGATGATTATGACTTAAGTGCTTGTTATTATTGCCTATGACATAATTAATTAGCATAATGGTTCTTAGAATAAAGGAAAATTTTAGAGCTAGAAGCAACTTAAAGATTATTTAATTCAAACTCCATTGTTTTGCAGATGAAGAAACTGACAGACTGAATGAGGCAAAGTGTGACTTACATGAGATCATACAGTTATTGACAGAGTCCAGGATTTACATCTGGGTATGTCATTTTCTAATGGGCTTTACACAATATTAATAATGACAACAAAACAAATATTTGTGGTGGTGAGAACAAATCAATCTCTCCTCAAGGCATGGGTATCTACATGGGTGAGAGCTGGTAATATTCTCTTGTGGGAAGCCAATAAGAGAAACAGTCTCAAATAGATAAAGATCTGAGACTCCTCTTTTGACTCCTTTTCTGATCCACGCCTTTCCTTATTGAAAAGCTTTAAGTTCCTAGCAAACCAGGTTAAGAGGTTAACAATTTCTCTCCAAGGCTAAAGACAGAAATTAAGCAAAAGGCTGTTTGGACTCTGAATCTGTTTCTAGACACATCAAGGTCAATAATGGACAAAATTTAGACAAAACCTCCTCCAGTGGGGGCTATTCATCCCTGAGAAAGTATTCACAGACTTAGCTTTCAATAATGGGCCAGCCAAAATTCAGCCTTGGCCTCATTCTATTCTGAAGTCAAATGAAATTTTTTGTGTTTTGATATAATATAATTTGTAACTTTTGTGCATCTGCGAAGTTTCAGGGGAGTTCTTTTGTGTGATGTGAGTCTTGAAGTATATATGATAAACTACATGCTGGAAGCATGAGCTAAAAGATCTTTGGTGTCCTTACTTCTTATCAACTAAGCTGTCCTTATCAGATTATCAGAGATGATAAATAGATCTTGAGATTCTATCTTCTTTTTCTACATGGTCTAGAAAGCAATCTTAGTCCATTTGAATAAACTACAAGAATTGTTCCCAACAGATGGTGGGGAATGAAGGATGAATTGGAAAAAAGATTGGAGCACTCCTTCTGAAAACCTATATCAAGTAGGATGTGCAGAAGTGAATGGGAGATACTCTGCCTAGACACTGGGAGTGGTAGAAGGAAAATGGCAGTGAGTTTCCATTAGGCTACATGTTGGTTAGGATAAACTTGATTCTAGGGAAGATGAAGAGAATGGCTCTCTAAGCCCTAACAGACATCTTCTGTGAGGAGTGGGACTGTAAGGACCCTCAATAAAAAAGCCTTAAAATAATGGGAGTGCATATTTGGCTGCAAAAATGCCTGGATGTTTTTTATCTTAGTTCTTATTGGAACTGGTTTAACAGAGAATTGGTCCACTGAGGAAAATTATGAGAATCATATGCTAAGATTTGAAAAGGAAGTGTAGAACTGTGTAGGACATTGAATCAGACTGGTAAAGAAAGGACTATTTTCTAGCATCAGAGGATTTTCTAATGGAACTGTGAAAGACTATATTAGAAAGTTAGCAAAGGGGAACTGTGACCAGAAATATCTACTAAAACTGGAAGTAGATTAGAACAGCCAGATGTGACTAATGTGGTGGTGATAGATGTATTGTAGAGGGGAAACACTGATGTGTAGGATCTATTGCTGATCTTCTCAGGGCTGGAGCCCAAGCTAGGACATTAAGTCATGGAGAATGTATAGATCTCTAGAAGCTGAGTTGCTCTCCTGATGGGTGTGTATATGTGTCCAGGCTCTACTGTTTATTATCTTAGAAATAAGTCCTCTACATTTCCATTAATTTATTAATAAAACTTTTATGTTTAAAGCTTTGTGAACCAAATGCATGTAACGGGAGATTGTGATAACCTTTTTGGGTATTAAATATTGAAATGCACAATTTAATAATCCAGAGAAATATTAGAAGAAATCGTCTGGCTCATGATCAACACAATCATTAAATGCCTATTGTATTCAGAATGCTGTGCTAAACTACATGAGGGAGATTGCAAAGTTTAGATAAGATATGGTCCCTGGCCTTTAAGAGTTTGATAGGAGGTTAAGACAGTAATATAGGTAGGTATAATAAACAATATTACATGATAAATGTGTTACAAGACAAAGTCCTATGTAAAATCTGAAGGGAAAGTCATTGCTGATCAGAGGAGACAGCATTGGGTTGAACTTTAAGAAAGAATAATACTTTAACAGGCAAAGAAAGGAAGGTAGGGAATTTCACCCATATCTATGACCAAATATGAATAAAGTACAGAGAACAGTACAATTTGGCTAATGCTGTCTTAGATTCTTAAATGCAAGGCTAAGAAGTTTGGGCTTTATTACACAGGCAATAGGGTACCATGAATATTTTGAGAAGAGAAGATTATTTAGAGGGAAGACCATGGAAACCAGAAATTCTGAAAGATGATTCCAGTCAAATGGGCAGGAAGGTAATAAGAACCTCAAATAGGGAAGTGATAATGAAAATACAGGAGAGAACAGATTCAAGAGATGCTTGTGAGATATAATTTTTCTTAATTCTTACCTTCCATATTAGACTCAATATTGTATATTGGTTCCAAGGCAGAAGAGTGGTAAGGGTAGGCAATGGGGGTTAAGTGACTTGCCCAGGGTCACACAGCTGGGAAGTGTCTGAGGCCAGATTTGAACCCAGGATCTCCCGTCTCTGGGCCTGGCTCTCAATCCACTGAGCCACCCAGCTGCTTCCTGGGAGACAGAATTGATAGTTCCTAGGGAACTACACAAAACATTCCCCAAACTGGAGTCAAATAGAATACCGAGATTGTGAATATGGGAAAAAAACCAGGTAAAGACTGGAATCAAACAGGAATGATTAAGTCAGAAGCAGAACCAGGATTAAGGGGAAAGTAAATGAGCTTGGTTTGGAGCATGTGTAGGTGATGATATACCATCCAAGTGTAGAATATCTGACAGCATCACATGGGGCCGAGAAGGACTTGGCTTATTTTTCTAAAACAGAACTCCTGGGTTTATTTCCAATAGATCCACTAGGTGGAAGTACTGCCCTAAGAACTTTCTTGTTTGGGAAGGAAAGAGCTTAGAATTGTCTAGTCTTTTCTGCTGTGGGAAAAACTTAGCTTTCTTGTGAGAGGTGAGATGGGGAGGGGAGTAGAGAAAGTCGAGGAGCATTATGTTGACTTTATAACTGAGTTATACAACAAAACACTTTTCCTCTTCCTTGGCTATTTTTGGACATTAGAACAAGTCTTTAAAAAACTTTTGAGCATATACTCCATTATGTGTATATATATAAATTATAAGCATTTGCAATACTTATACTTATCCCTTTTTGCCTAAATTGAAATTAAAGATATTAAGTTAAATCATTTAAAATATTTTATTAATGTATAAAACCTTTTTGAGCTCACTAAATTATTAATAGCAATATCAATTATATGATTAGCATTATAAAGTGTTATTTTTACAAGGACAAAGCATTTGAATGTAATTATTTTTGAATATGAATTTTTTTCATGCTTTCTGATACAACAATTCAAAGATGTCATTTGAAGTTTAGTTTATTTTGATACTTGGGCTGCATGGCTATCACAGCTAAAAAAAGATATGTCACAAAGATGCTTCAACCCAAAGGGAAAAAGTACGTCATTGTTTGGTTTAGCTAAGTTTTCATATTCATTTTTCAAGCTCACCTACTCATCTTAATCAAAGTTTTTTCATGGAAAATTGACTAGTAAATTTCTATCTTTCTTGAGGTGAAAAAATGAACAAATAGGTTCAAAATCTAATGAAAGTCTTACTTTGGAAAATTTTCCAGAGAGTTAGAAAATCCTGCTTCCAAATTTGTAAAGTGGGCATACATACAGGAAAGGTTTATTTTTTTTAAAGAGGTATCATACCTATGTGATTTTTTAGCAACTCAGAAATGAGAGATGATATACTCAGTGTCATATTTTAGGGAGGACAAGAAGAATGAGGTTTGAGAAAAGACAAGAAATTGTTTGTAACTGAAGCTAGAAGTTTCAGCTGAGTGAAAGATGGAGGACAGTGGATTACTTGAGAAATTGGAAGATTGGAAGCGTAGTAGGACCCTTGAAAGAAATAGGAGTTTGGGAGAAGTGTTAAAAGAATGTATATATAAATGTATTTATATATATATATTTATATAAACATATGTGTATATGTATAAAATGAAATATGTAATATAGATTGTAACCCATCCATATCTACTGATTCCTGCCTGTTTAATCTATCCAAAGGCAAACAAAGGTTGAGCTGTGTGGCTCTTACTCAAGACTGACTGGGAACATAGTCTAGAGCCCTTGAAATAATAATGATGTGGTATGGCCGAGGATGTGTGAATGTCTCACATTTGCTAACAGCATAATTATGAGCAAATGACTCATATTTCTAAGCCTCATCTGTGAATCTAAAGCAGTGATTCCCAAAGTGGGCGCCACCTCCCCCTAGTGGATGCTGCAGTGATTCCCAGGAGGTGGTGATGGCCACAGGTGCATTTATCTTTCCTATTAATTGCTATTAAAATAAAAAAAAAATAATTTCCAGGCGGCTAATATTTTTTTCTGGAAAGGGGGCGGTAGGCCAAAAATTTTGGGAACCACTGCTCTAAAAGTTGCCTGTGTTCCCTGTAGTAGCTAACTGCCTTTAGGGACCAATGGCACAGCACAGAAGGGGAGAGGCTGAGACCCTGCCCAGACATGGGAGGCCAGTTCTGAGAAGGGAGAAATAGAAGTGTAATATTGCTTGTTAATGGAAAAGGGGATGGTAGAATTGTATTGGAGACAAGTCTTTTGATTAGCTATGGATTGAGAGGAGTGTGGAATTCCATCCCTATTCCCATTGTATGGTCCAGTTACCCTGTGGATTATTGTAAGGGCTCATGATGGGGAAAGGTACCCCACTTTTGAGACCACTGCCCTAGTGTTCACATCTGTAGTGTAAGTTATTCCCTTCTCAGAATTTTAATGCACACCTTTGCTTCTTTTATGAGACATTCCATGAGCTTCGTGCACTGTTTGTTCCTAAGAAGAGTTCTTTGTCCTTTGAAAGGAAATCTGGGAAATGTAGAGAATCCCATTACCTGCAGGATTCCATATGGAATACTGGGGCTCTTTAATACAGGAGACTCGGCTAGCTCTGGGGATAAGCAACTGATATTTTTGGCATTAAAGTTGGCTTTTCTGGCTGCTATCAATTACCCCATAGCAAGAGCTTAGCCTTTGGGGACCAGACTTTATTTTCCTTGCAAGTAATACCAGGAGTAACTGTGTATTTATGCTGCATATAAAACAGCATTAATTTAAACAGAATATACACTGATTTAGTGAGCTATAAATATTCAGCATGACTTTCTGACTTTATACAGATTTTTTAAAAAATGCTTTAACATGGAGACTTATAGGAGAACAAATAGAGTCTTAGAAGGTCCACAAATTCTGCTAAATTGGGGACAGTGAATGGAGTGCTGGATCTGGAAGTCAGAAGTTAATCAACAAATATTAAGTATTTACTAGGTGACAAGCACTGTGATAGCTGCTGGGATACAAATCAACCAATCAACAAGAATAATATTAAGTACTTACTATATGAGAGGAGTGGGGGCTGCAGCTAGGTAATGCAGTGAATGGAGCATTGGGTCTGGAATCAGGAAGACCTAAATTCAAATTTGGTCTCAAACATTTCCTAGCTGTGTGACCCTGTGCAACACTGAACCCTGCCTGCCTCAGTTTCCTCATTTGTAAAATGAGCTGGAGAAGGAAATGGCATACCACTCCAGTATTTATGCAAGAAAACCCAAATGGTGCCATGAAGACTTGGAAATGACAGAAAAATAACTGAACAAATTATAGCAAGGACTGTGCTAAATGATGGAGTTACCAAAATTAAATAGTCCCTGTCCTCAAGGAACTTGCATTATATATCTCCCTTGATAGAATGCAAGTTCCTTGAGGACAGGGACTACATATATATA
>NW_025392684.1:0-8364 GCF_016433145.1 Gracilinanus agilis
CCCCACAGGAAGTTCACTCACTTACTTAAAGAGAATGTGTCTTTCATCACTTCCTGTGGTCCACCTCTAATTCAAATGGACAAATGGCAGTTTCTACATTGATTTGGACTGCCCAAAGGGCAATCCCTTATTCTTGATTTGTTACTTATTGTCACGTGTGGGTAACTCGTCTCCCCTCCCCACTAAGGGAGGTGGGAGTGACATCATTAGCATGCCTGGGTTGGGTAGATTTTTGACTATTAATGGGATCGAGCTAATTCTATTTACACAACAGCAAATACCTGAGCCTATAGGACTGTGATTTAAATGCCTCTCTGATTCCAGAAGGGAATATGAAAGCCATTAATAGTGCTAAAGAAAGCACATGGTCAGAGACTTGACTAAGATCTGCAAAATAGCAGTTCTATGCCAATACATTAGGGTTTGAAATTGGGTTTGAGTCCTGGAGTCCCAGTCTTTTCTAAAACTTTAGAGGACGTGGGTCCCCTCGACTTAGATTCCTAGAAAGCACCTAAGATTGGTTAATTATTTGGCTCACTTCCCTAAAAAGCTGATGATAAGTCAGATCAGAGAGAGACATTTTCCTTAAGTCCTGGCCCTGGATGGGTAATTGCACACTGCGGAATTCACTTTAATTAGACCTTCATTCAAAGGTCTAAGTTTATTTTCCCTAGATTTTGCACATTTTACATTCACAAGTTAATTTTTTCTTTTTTCTTGAATTTTATTCTTTTTATTTTGCCAATTGACTTCATATAACCCCCAGGACTCAGCCACTCATCCTTAGCTGACCTGAGGTACTTTTTTTTTTTAAAAAAAGGTGTGTTTAAGAATTACCTCTCGGGGATATCTGTTAAGTTTTTTTTAAATTCGATAATGTAAAAATATATGTATATTTAACTCTTTTAGGAGTAATTTCACGGGGAATTATATAAAATCTTAGAAGAAAATGTATGTTTTGTAATCTATAATGTAAAGTTTAAATTCTTTTGAGAATAATTTCAGGATAAGGATCTTGCCATCTCCCCAGAATCCAGATGACGAACTTGTTTTGGTGAAGACACCATGAAGATGTCTGAAAAGCCTTCACTGTACCATGAAGACCAAAAATTGAACTTTGGGGTGCAGTTGATTGAACTATGGGGAGTTGAAATTGAGTTGTATGTATTGTTTTAAATTGTACACTGTTGTGCCAGTGGGGGACAGCCCCCCAAATTGGTTTTTTGTCAATGCGTCTAATTTTAACCATTTGTTCATCTATTTCTTTTATCCCCAAAATTCCTGAAAAATTTAGAAGTTGCTATTTTTACAGGTCCAGCGAAGAAAAAAGGACTAACCTTTTTTTTTGCCGGACCTCACGGGGAATTGTAAAAAGTAATTAGGGAAATGTATCAAAACTACATTTCCCGTGATCCAACATGGTCCAACTGGTTTCCGTTTCCGACGTCTTGACGCAGGGGAGCGCTTAAATCTCGTGGGTTAGGAGGGAGTGGGCTCTTTTGCGAGTAGGCGATGGCGAGGAAACAGGAAACAAAATGGAGGAGGCGGCAGTTTTGAATGCTTACAAGCGCGTGGTCTAATGATTTTATCTATCAACATGGCTTTAATTAAAATACTAATATATATATTTATACCAGCCTTTATCATTTTTAATATTTACAATTTGGCGACCACGAAGGTCGAAATTCGAACTCTCAATCTTCCAGATAGCCTAACGATAGCCATGCCTGCTTTTTGGCCATCTGGCTCAGCTCTTTTGAGCACTTTTTTAAAAAAGGAAAGTGACTTTCCTTGCCATGCTTTTGCTAAATGCAAGAGCACGTTTTTGCCTCCAGTGGGACTCAGCCGGCCAGTCCAGCCCAAGCCACCTTGGGAGGGAGGTCAGGCCAGCCGATTCAGGCTTTTGGCTTTAAACTAAAATGCCGGAGCCCAGCCAATGTGCTGCTGCTGCTGCTGCTGCTGCTGCTGATCCTGACCGCTTCCAGCCTTCAACCCCGAGCTCCAGAACCTGAGATTTCCGGGAAGGAACCCAGACCTGCCGCCTTTGCTGAGATCGAGACCTCCAGAGACTGCTTCAGCTCTGACGCAAACCATTTGGGTATATTCCCCTTTCTCCCTATTTCTAGCCTTCCACGTGTTTCTCTAAAGACCTAATTAGGCAACAACCCACACAGACTCTACACGTGGGTAGTTTTCCTGAGCTTTTCTCCACTAACCCCGAGCCATGTGGACGACACCACGTGGACCTATTGGCCGAATGGCCTATTGAGACTTGCTTGTGATTAAAAAACTGAACTTAGGGGAAGCCTATTCACCCCATACCTGCTCAGAACTTTGAACTGATAGCAAAGACTGGTGATAAAAAAAAAAAAACCCTTAAACTCAGCAGAACTCAATCAAAAGAACCTTAAATTGAAACCAGGGGTGAACTTTTAAAACCTCGGAACTGAATGAGCTTTATTTCTGTTTTAAAAAGACTGTATCTTACTGTATTTTGCTAATTAGTGTTTTGTTAATTAATCCTGCTTATTTCGTTGATTTTCCTGTTGCACTGAATCATTTTACACTAATGAAGTTTCTGCTTATGATGTTATTATATTTCCTAATTTACTTAAAGCTTACTGTATGAGAAACAATGCGGTTATATGTATCACCTATGAACATCTTATAGAGCAAATGTCTTTAAAATTTATTCTGTCTTGGTAATTGCAAAAGAACCTTGAAAGTTTTCCATGCTTTGAATATTACCTTGTAATTTTACAAGAGATATTTTTTAACTTTTACTTTAAATCCTTAAGAATTGTTGTCTTAAAGGATAAAACTTTTATATATTTTATTATAAGAGATATTATTGCCTTAAATGGGTAGAAGCATTCCTATCCAGGATTTTTTTAAAAAAACAGGAAGCCAAGGAGCTCCTGTATATTCTTATCTGAGGATGATTATACCAGAAGGTTTCTTTTTTAAATATCACATTTTTCTATGGAAGCAATAACAGCATTTGCCAAGGGTTAAAAGTTGTAACAAGTATGATTTTGAACATCACTGTTTATTGTTTTAAAATGTGCTATTGGAAATAATGGTACTCTATTTGAATGTGCATTGTGAATCTGCTTTTTGTAAGATCCATTTACACTCACAAAATGAAAACCTCATTTTTGGGTAACATAACCCTTCTAGTTCTAAGCTATATATATATATATTTTTGATTTTTAAAACATTTTTTAATGAGAGAAATTGATTTTTCCATTTTCTCATCTTGTACTGGAAGTACATATATAATCATTATTTATCCTTTTTCTGATTCTACAGTGTAAGAATTAAAATTTAGTTATTATATTTATATATTAAAATTATGTGGCCGCCAGGAATCAACAATTCAGGTTGATTCCGTAATTAAATCAGACCCAAGTCAGCATCGGGTTGAGGAGTTTATTTACAATCAGGAAGGTGAGTAGGGATAAAGAGAAGAGGGAGGTTAGAAGTCTAAATAAATGAAGCTGTAAGCCGCAAGGCCCAACAGCCGGATAGGCAGAGTTTAGAATTGGCCAACTAGGCCAAGGAAGCCAGCCTAACTTACCCACGTGACAATACAGAGTGTAATCTGTCTGTGGTCTCAGGAGATGCTTCTTCTTCCAGTTCCAGAAGACAACTACCCCCACAGGAAGTTCACTCACTTACTTAAAGAGAATGTGTCTTTCATCACTTCCTGTGGTCCACCTCTAATTCAAATGGACAAATGGCAGTTTCTACATTGATTTGGACTGCCCAAAGGGCAGTCCCTTATTCTTGATTTGTTACTTATTGTCACGTGTGGGTAACTCGTCTCCCCTCCCCACTAAGGGAGGTGGGAGTGACATCATTAGCACGCCTGGGTTGGGTAGATTTTTGACTATTAATGGGATCGAGCTAATTCTATTTACACAATCCCCCCTGATGATCATTGGGTGCCTAGTCACCCCAAGTGATCATGTTACACAAACATCTTCTACCACAAAGGTCCTTCTAACTACAATAGTTAGAGATAAGAGGGAAATGGAAAAGAGAGAAAGCAAAACCAATGTTTTGCTAAGCGCGTTGACAAGAAACCCAATTGGGGGCAGTCCCCAATCAGCATAACATGTACAATTAAGGTAACTGTTCAAAAACCCATCAGTCCATTCATTAGTACCCAAAGTTCGTTCTGGATCACTTGATGCAACAAAACCCCATCAGTTCAATCAATTGCAACCCAAAGTTCATTCTGGATCTCTTGATTAAACGTAGGTTCTTCAGGCATCTCTCTGCAAACAGTTCATTCTCTGGATTAAGGAATCAGCAAGTTTTTTTTTTCTTTCCCTGAGAATTTTCTCAAACAAAACCAAAAATTAAATCTTGAATATAATAAAAATACAATTAATCTTGGATTTTATAAAAATACAATCCCCCCTGACGTGGGTATTTAAAAGGAAATACCCAGATCAGCTCAATATATACAGATGAGTCATGGGGTTGTATGAGTCAATTCAAAAGAAAAAAGAAAGAAAAAATATAAAAAATCAAATAGAAGGAAATTGGAGCTTTTGAAAAAAGAAAGGCATTAAAATCAAAATCAAATATCAAAAGTTATGTACATAAAAAATTTTGAAGAAAACAAAATAACAGGCCCTTGTATTAGGGTCTAATCAATTATAATTTTTCATCCTACTAGTCTGTAGGATACAATGCAGTAATACTGCACTTACCCATTTGCAGCTAAGACTACAGGAAGTTGCCATTCTATAAGAGGGAAAAAAAGACCAGATTTAAATGCAAGGGAAGCGTCTGTCATTCCCTTTACTCTCAGGAATATATGGGTGAGCCAGATAATAGCCAACCTGTGGTACCTGACTGGCAGTGTAGTTCGGAGAGTCCTACGTTTTAACATATGTTAAGCGTCGCAGCTTCGATTCTTACACTGAGTTCAAGTCCTCAGTGTTGGCGTGGGAGTACCTCAATCCCACCTGTATATGTATGATCTCTTTAACCTCGTGCTCCTTGGCACTGTGCAGATGTTCTCAGAAATCCCATTGGATTTGTCGGTCGGTCTTCATGACCTTGTGCTTTCCTTAGCACCATTAATGGCTCATGTGTTCCCTTCTCCTGGAATTAGACAGAAGCATTAATCACAGTCCCATAACATTTAACAATATATGGCAAGTTCTTGGAGTCTAAACCTTGTGAGTAAGCATTAATATTACAGCAATTATATATATATTAAAATTATAGCATTGCAAAAAATGAAAAAATTAAGTGATTATATGTACTCAAGTACAAGAAATGAGAAAAAAGACAAAAAAATATCAATTATTCAATTAAAGATATTAGGTAAATCAATAAGAAAATTAGAATAAAATCAGGGAAAGAATCAAGACAAACCAATGATTCCAAATTAACATCCATGAGTCCATGAACTGTTATCTCCAATGCAGGTAACAGGAAACAGTCAATCAGGTTCAATAGAAGATGCCCTCTTTACATGTGAGCAATGAATCCAAGAGTCCTTTTCTCCGATCTTTATAGCTGTTGGGGTGGTTATTAAAATTTCAAACGGCCCATCCCACGAAGGCTGGGTTGCCCCCGTGCGCTGGAAGTTCTTTATATACACTTTGTCTCCTGGATTCAGGTCGTGAAGTGAAAAGTCTATTGGTCCTGCTTGTACTGCAGTTCCAGATTCATGGAGTTCACGCAGTCTGTGTTGCAATTCCTGTATATAGGAAGCAATAGAAGTATCTCCTCCTAATAGTGATGTATATGCAGGAGGAAAGGGTTTAGCCTGTATAGGAGGATGTCCAAAAAGCATCTCATATGGTGAGATGTGTAGATCTCCCCTAGGTCTGCTTCTAAGATAAAATAGAGCTAGAGGGAGAATTTCAGGCCATTTTAGATGTGTCTCAGTACATAATTTGCCAATCATGGTTTTAAGTTCTCTGTTCATCCGTTCAACTTGGCCTGAGCTCTGGGGGTGATATGGTACATGGAATTTTGGAGTTATCCCCAGGCATGAATATATTTCAGATAAAACTGAATCAGTAAAGTGACTCCCTCTGTCCGAGTCAATACGTGCAGGCAGACCAAAACGAGGAATAATTTCTTTTAAAAGCACCTTGGCAACAAAGGCTGACGTGGCTCGGGCAGTAGGAAATGCTTCCGGCCACCTGGTCAGTTGATCCACTATGACCAGACAGAATTTATATTGTCCAGCCTTTGGCATTGTTATGAAATCAATTTGTAGGTGCTCAAAAGGTGTGTAAGCCAATGGACGCCCACCAAAAGCCTTGCCACGAAAGGCGTGTTGGTTATATGCTTGGCAGGTAGGGCAAGCTGCACACACTTTAGAGGCTATAGTGGTTATGCCAGGAGCTATCCATACTCTCTTAACAGAGTCCACGATGCCCTGGGTACCAAAATGACCATTTTTATGAATAGATTGGCAAATTTGGCGATAAAAGTGTCTAGGGAGCAGGGGTTTTCCTTCAGAGGACACCCATACTCCATTTATCTGTTTGGCTTTAAATTTCTGCTTCCATTTTGTTATTTCCTTCTCATCATAGGAAAGTGATAAATTTAAGTCATCAGTGGTTGTTAATGTTAAAATTAGTTCGGGCCCTTCTATTGCTGCTAGCTTTGCAGCAATATCTGCCCGATTTTTTCCCTTAGAGACAGGGTCAGTGCCACCTGTATGAGCAGAGCAGTGAACTACAGCTAGGGCTTTTGGTAGCTGGAGAGCAGAAAGAACTTCATTAATAATTTTTGCATTAGCTATAGATTTTCCAGCTGAGGTTAAAAATCCTCTCTGGAGCCATAACATACCCACTGCATGACATATTCCAAATGCATATCGAGAATCCGTATAAATTGTAGCCTTTTTATCTTTGGCAATTATACATGCATGTTTTAGAGCCATGAGTTCTGCGGCTTGAGCACTTAGATTTGAGGGCAGTGAAGCTGACCATACAGTGTTAAATTCTGTAACTACAGCAGCTCCAGTGTAGCGTATGCCATCCCTCATAAATGAAGAGCCATCAGTAAATAAAACTAGATCAGGATTCTCTAAAGGAGTGTCCAGGAGATCGTCTCGAGGCTTTTCAGCCATGGACACTAGTGTTTCACAATTATGTAAAGGTTCTTCCGAAACTGGTAAATCTGGAAGTAAGGTGGCTGGGTTAAGGGTTGTACAACGTTTTAAAGTAATATTTTCATTATTTAGCAAGGTTATTTCATACCTTGTAATTCTCTGATCAGAAAATGCCTGTGTTCTATGTCTTAGCAGTAATGCTTCCACTTCATGTGGGCACATAATTGTTAATGGGCATCCCAATACTAGATCAACAGTTTTTGTCACTAACAGAGCTGTGGCAGCTACACCTCTAAGGCATGGTGGTGCACCTGCAGCTATAGGGTCTAGCTGAGCTGAATAGTAAGCAATTGGACGCTGGTATGGTCCCAAAGTTTGGGTTAAAACACCTGAAGCTACTCCTCTACGCTCATGTACATATAAAGTAAATGGTTTGTTATAATCTGGGATGCCTAGAGCAGGAGCAGACAGAATAGCCTGTTTTAAATTCGATAGAGCTAACTTGTGTTCTGGCTCTAATTTAAGTGGTTCAGGGACTGAATCTTTTGTTAATGCTATAAGGGGTTTAGTAATTTCCCCATAGCAAGGGATCCATTGCCTGCAGAAACCTGTTGCTCCTAGGATTGCTCTTAAGTGTTTTTTAGTGGTAGGATTGCTAATTTTGGTTCTGGGAGGCTCTATTGGATTATAAAGGTCTGAAGAATTTCTTTTCTTTAAAGTTATGTGCCTTCTACTGTGGGGGAAAAAGAAAAACGGCTTTTTAAATTCTAGCTGGCCCCACCAGGCTTTTGCTTTTTCTAAAGATTTTAAAACTAAAAGTACGGTTTGAAATAGAACAGAGTTTAAGCCTATTTGTAGCCTAAAAAAAAATTTTACTCTCCCTAATACTACTAAATAAGTCTAGTGCCTCCTGCTTCTATTTTGCTGCTTTTAAATCTTATTCAGGTGTGCTCCTGGCCTGGCTAGGAGAACTGAGCAGTCCTTCCCAGGTGTGGCCAAGGCCTCCTACTAGGCTTAGTTCTTCCCTTAAGACAAAAAGGCAACCTAGCTAAATTTTCAGGGTCCCCAGGTTTTTTTGATCTCACCAATCTAGCAGCTTTATATCGACCGAAGCTCCACGGCGTGCTGTGAGAAGGCTGACTTAAGGATAGGTATAAAGAAAAATTCAAGAAAATTCAGAAAGATTGAGGGAGTTCGAGAGACCGAGTGGTCAGCCAAAATTGTAAGAATTAAAATTTAGTTATTATATTTATATATTAAAATTATGT
>NW_025392685.1:0-2757 GCF_016433145.1 Gracilinanus agilis
GTCGAAGCCCCTGCCTTCCTGCTATAAATCCCACCCGACTGTGGTGTCGGAGTCTTGGGATAAGATGTTGTCATCTCCTTGCTAGTATATTATTATCATTATTGGGTTTTTAAAAAAATTTTTTTAAACCCTCACCTTCTGTCTTGGAGTCATTACTGTGTATTGGCTCCAAGGCAGAAGAGCGGGAAGGGTAGTCAATGGGGGTCAAATGACTTGCTCAGGATCACCCAGCTGGGAAGTGTCTGAGGCCAGATTTGAACCCAGGACCTCCCGTCTCTAGGCCTGGCTCTCCATCCACTGAGCAACCCAGCTGCCCCCTTGCTAATATATTATTGAAAGTTTTTGAGTAAATGTTCACTAGGGAGGTTGCTCTATAGTTTTCCTTCTCTGTTTTAGCTCCCTCGTTTAGATAGCAGAGCCATATTTGTCTCCTAAAAAGGATTTGGGAGGATTCCCTCCTCCCTTGTTTTCCTAAATCATTTCTGTAGTGCTGGAGTTAGTTATTCTTTGAAGGTTTGGCAGAAGTCACGTGTGAACTCGTGTGGCCCTGGGAGCCTCTTCTCAGGGGGTTCTGCCACAGTTTGCCCAATTTCTTTTCTGTGATGCAGTTGTTTCAGTAATCGAGTTCCTCTCATTCATCTGGTGAGTTTCTATGTTCATAATTATTCATCCATTTCATTTGGGTTGTCAGATTTATTAGCACATGGTTGGGCAGGAGATACTAGATGGTCTCTGAGGATTCGTCCGCCTCTAGATTCTATGAGAGAAATGGCCCAGGAGAGAATGGCCTTATCTTGAGTGGACTGTGTAGATGGATGAGTTAGGGATTGTGTGCTGGGGGAAGTTCTCCAAGGCTTTGGTCCTCATGGGAATCACTGTTTTCCCTTCAACCACAGCCTCTGATGGTCACTGACTTTTTCGTCACTCGTATCCCCATGGAAACTCAGGATCTGCTATCAGGTCTGAATCTGAGAGCTGCCCAGGAAGAAGGATGCCCTGAAAATAACCGTCCCCCTGTGTGTCTCAAGAGAAGGGGCCCTTTGGTAACCTCACAGAGATGAGTTCAGCACCCTAAATGTGTCCCTGACACAGAGCTAAGGCAGAGCCCTGAACTCCTGGGTCCTGAGCTCAGCTCCTTCAGGAACTGCATCCTAGCACGACCCTGGACCAGTGCCTTGATGGCCCCTCCAGTCACTCCAATGGGCGGTTACCTAAGCTTTGAATAGAAAGAGAAGGGAGAGGAGGCTGCCTGCCTCACAGAAAGGTTCTCTCAGAGGGAAGACCCTGCCTCCCTTTCTTCCTCAAACACAGGGGCTGTTTGAGTACAAATCTGATTCCATGCATCTTTCCCTGGCCTGGATCAGTAGCCCATCTCCGAGGCTCCAGTCTTTCTCTCTTTTTTGTTTTTGTTTTGTTTTTAAACCCTTAACTTCTGTGTATTGGCTCCTAGGTGGATGAGTGGTAAGGGTGGGTAATGGGCATCGAGTGACTTGCCCAGGGTCACCCAGCTGGGAAGTGTCTGAGGCCATATTTGAACCCAGGACCTCCCGTCTGTAGGCCTGACTCTCAATCCACTGAGCTACCCAACTGCCTCCTCCATTCTTTCTCTGGTGTGTCCTCTGCCTTTTACTCCCTTACTGTGACCTCTGGGATGGTTCTTGGAGGCCCACGTCACCATGACGAGCCCCGTCAGGATGTCTCCTGAAGGCACCAGTTGCTGCTGACCATTCTGTATCGCAGGATTCTGGAATCTGCCTCCAATTCTTTGACCGATTTATGGAAGGATTTGGAGCTGCTTGTGATGCAGAGGCCAGTCCTGACGGCCCGGGCAGATGAGAATGGCTGACCCTGTCTAGCTGGGACCAGCATCCCGGGGTTCGGCCGAGAGCATGTGGGACTGGACGATCTATGGATGTGGTTAGGTTGGGTGAGGGGGAGTCTCTGTGCGAGACTCTGCTTTTATAGATCGATGAAGGTAAGTACAGCTGTTTTGGCCCAACGTTGTCCTTTGTACGTCGGAGCATCAGTGTGTGGGTGGGTGTGCGTGACGAGGGGCTGTACATGCGTGTGAGGGCAGCTGTGTGTGCCTGAGATCATTTGGATGGAAGGGGAAGGATTTCTCTTCCTCAAGAAGGCAGCAGCCTGGAAAGACTTTCTGTACTTCAATGGGCATGAGGGGCTGCTAGTATTCCTTGAGAGGAGGACAGGGCAAATGTAGATCTTCATTTCAGGAACTCAAAAAGCCTCTGTCTAGTCCTCCATTTGCTTGCAGGCTCACTAGAACTAAGCATTTGGAGGCCCCTAAATGTCTCAGGTGAAGGAGAAAGCAGATGAATGGCTGAGTTCAGATCAGGGCTTCTGACATGGGTTAGTGCAGTGATGGGCAAACTTTTTAAAGAGGGCCCAAAGGAAAGGAAATGCTCTTCTGTCAGTCTGTTTCTAAGGCAACTCTTCCGAAGTTTCATTGTATCGTCTCCTACTCATTGTATTCATCAAATTAGGGATAATGTCTCACTGCCTGATAGAATATTTCAGGGGGCCGCATCTGGCCCAAGGATGGTAGTTTGCCCATCACTGGGCTAGTGTATAGGAAAAAGAACTCGGACATGGCCAGGCTGGTCCTCACCACTTCCCACAGCTGGTATCCTGAGCCTCAATACCATGGAATCAGAGACTTTGGCTCTTTCCAGACCATGTAAGGAAGGCTATGGTGTGTGTGTGTGTGTGTGTGTGTGTGTGTGTGTGTGTGTGTGTGTG
>NW_025392686.1:0-2885 GCF_016433145.1 Gracilinanus agilis
CTTGATAGTTGAGATGACAAATCCAGGATAACTGAGACTTATGGGTTTTTTACAATGATATGTTGTTCAGTACAAGTCATAGGGAAATGGTACAGATAAACTTTAAAAAACTTTACAATATACTGATTTTTTAGTCCATTTTCCCTCTAAAGAAGAGACAGAGGAGTCCCTTTCTCATGAAAAAAATTCCTGAGTTGTAAGTCTCTCAGCCAGGAGTCCAACCATCAGCTTTAGACTTTAGCATTAAAAAATAACTAGAATGGGGTGTGGCTCAATAGCCCAGCTTTTCTGGTACACACTGTTTTACCCCTGTTGAAAAAATAGCTAGGATAGTCTGGAAAACCCATATGGGGTGGGCAAAGCAATTTAGTGGAAAGATTTTTTTACATCACCCTCTTGGAAAAAAAAGCAGCTTAGAATGTCAGGATCTCTTTGCAGGTCTAAGAGGTGATGAATGGAGGCTTTAGGCTGGCCAAGGAGCAGTGAGGAACTTTGGTTCAAGCAGATGGAAGGAAAAGCTGCAGAGGCAGTGGGAGACAGGAGGGAAGGTCTGTAGCCAGCAAGCAGTGCAAGCAAGTCCTTTGTAAAACTTAACTATGGTATCTTTTTTTTTTAAACTTAAGATTTTTTTTTTAGAATTCTGTCCCTACAGGTCAGCATAATACAGAAATGAAAATTAATATTTAATAACTCAAGTATTATATTTTATAAAGTATTATTATTAATTATAATACAAAAAACTGAAAAGGGTAATGACTAGCCCACTTATCAGAGCAAAAGAGAAAGAACTAGGCGGAGCCTCAGAACTTATATAAAAGGTGACCATTGAAAAGTAGACAAAAGGAAAAGCATTGTATGTCATACAGAAATGAAGTTTGGGTAATGTAGTTTTTGGGGACTGAAGATATTTCTAACTGTATGATCTTTGTGTGATATATTGTTATAATCTCCTTGCTAGTATTTTATTTAAAATATTTGCATCAAAGTTCAGTAGTGAAGTGTGTCGACTTTTCTTCTCTGTTTTTGCTTTCCCTGGTTTAGGTATGAAAACTATATTTGTATCACAAAATAACTTTGGTGGGGTACTTTCTCTACCTTTTTTTAAAAATCCTTTCCTTTCCATCTTAGACTCAATACAAAATATTGATTCCAAGGTAGATGAGAAATAAAGACTAGGCAATGAGGGTTAAGTGACTTGCCAAGGTCACCCAGCCAGGAAGTGTCTGAGGCCAAATTTGAACCTAGGACTTCCTGATTCTAGGCCCTACTATCCACTGAGTTCCCCACCCTGCCCCTCATTGCCTATATTTTTAAGATGATTTATATAGCATGGAGATTCTTTGTTCCTTCAGTGTTGTAATTGACTGGTAAAAGGACCTGAGCCTGAGGATTTTTTCATAGCAAGCTCATTTGTGATTTCATCAATATATTTTTCTAAGATTAAGTTATTTAAGTATTCTATTTTTAATTCTGTCAGTCTGAACAATTCCTATTTTTATTTAGTATTCATCCATTTAATTTACATTTCAATTTTGTTGGCATATCATTGGTCAAAATAAGTCCTCAGAATTTCTTTAAATTCAAATTCATTAATAACTCATTCATGCTTTTATTTTTTGCTGTGGGTAATTCTGTTTTGTTCCTTCTTTAATAAAATTAACCAATGGTTTAATTATTTTATATTTTTTCATTCTTCAAAAACATATCTTAGTATTATTTAATTCTTTTTTAACTTTTGATTCTACTATACTCTATTGATTTTTAGGATTTCCATGTTTTGTGTTTAATAGGAGATTTCCCAATCTTTCCAGGAAACTCAAGTCCATGGTATCCATGGACAACCCTAGAGAGGCTAAGATGCCTTAGGCCATACTAGGTGTCAACTGCTCCATCTGTGATGGAGAGACAAAATAAAAAAAGAGAACATGAAGGTTGTTGGTAATAGAAAAGAGATTGGCAACATCAGGAAATAGTCGATATCTGATTATTATAAACCACTGAGCATTCATTGGCAGGGGCATAGAGCCCATTATAACTCTACCAATCTATGGAGACAAGTCTCCTCTTCCCCTCAAGTCTTCTATTCTTCAGGTTAAGCATCACTAGTGCCTTCTAGTGGTCCTTCAATTAAATATGTGTGTACTCACATCTCTTCTCTGCTTATGTCTCCTGATGGCCTACAGAGAATTCTTCAGTATACTTAGTCTGGCATCAAACCTTAGCCCTTCACAAAATGGCAGCAGGCCTTTCAGATACTTCTGGTCATGCATTGTCTGCTCAGATGGCAGGGTCTACCTTTGGCACTCAGACACACACACACACACACACACACACACACACACACACACACACACACTATAGTTTCCCTCCTCTGAACCTTTGTGCAGGCTATGTTTGGGTTTTATAAAGAGCTTTTATAGATGGTCTCATTTTATATAACAGCACTATGAGGGAGAGATCATCATTTCCATTTTACAGATGTCGAAACTGAGACACAGATAGGGACTTTCTAGTAAGTCACACAGTAAGTAACATTCTGAGATATGAATTGACCTCAGATCTTTCTCACTTCAACTCCAACACTAGTCACTATGCCATGCCAAGCATTGGATCCATTGGTGTTGCCAAATCCCCTTCTAAAAAGTCCTACCATAGCCTTCTGGCCCAGGAGCCTGCTCACTGTTCCTTTATATTCTCCCCTCACTTTAAAAGGTGGCTACCTGACCTCTGATTTGTCACCTTTTCTGGCCACTCCCACTTGGATTTACTGCATATAACTGGGAGGCTCACTCTTTCTCACCCAAAACAATAGGGACCAAGGGAGGGAGTGCAAGCTCCACCAAAATAACAAGAAGAAAGGTCAAGGAAGCTGAAATATTTCTAAC
>NW_025392687.1:0-1742 GCF_016433145.1 Gracilinanus agilis
ATATATATGTATGTATACATATATATGTATGTATACATATATATATATATAGTTTAATGGAGCCATTTCTATTTGAGTTGGACCCCTCTGCTGTCGACAACTCCAATGCTAGAAAGAGCTGACCTGCATTGGTCGGGGAAGTTTCCAAATTTGGGAGTTCCCTCTACTAATGACTTTAGCCCCAATCTCTATTTGCTTTATTCTCTGTTCGTTTTATAGGTGAAGAAACTGAGGCACAGAGAAACTTAAGTATGAGCTTGAAGGAAACTTAGAAACCTCAGCATTGGGCGCCCGGCAATTTATCCATGATAAACAAGTATTCGGACGGAGCCCAAAGCTCAGATGAAGGTCTCCAGGGAGCAGTCTTACAATTCTCCTTTGGTGTCACCAAGAATAAACAGCACCTGAGGTTCCCACTGGCCCCTTTCTTCCAGTAGCTCAAGGGACTTGGCACCTGCCCTTTCATTTAGCCCTAAAGTCCCGGACACTGAGTGACTATCATTCTCCCCATTGTTAAGAGTTGGAGGGGGGAGGCTCATAGAGAACAGACACCGCTAAGGTCATTGAGGCTGGTAGGTGACCAAACAGGAAAAAGAACTCAGGTGTCCTGCTCCCCAGTCTGGAGGACACTGACCACTTACTTTTCAGAGAGCCCCTCCCCATCCTGGACTCCCAGGCTGCTGTGTCCTTTTTCATAGGTCACAGCTAGCACAGGTTCCCCCAGCCCAGTTGCTGTCCCCAGTCCTTTGCCCCTAGTGGGCCACCCCAGAGAGCTTTCCCCCACTGTCTTCCCAGGTTTCCCAGCTCTGTTCTGGTAGAAATCGGAAAAAGATGGAGTGGTCCATTCATTAACAACACATAAGCAGCCACATTCCATCAGATGACAGCAGCATGGAGGGTGGGGGGTGGCTGAGAGAGAATAGGAGAGGGAGTTGGCCCCAGCTTGGACTGGTGGCTTCAGAGACACACCCCCATGTGGTCAGCTTTGTAGCTATGGTTCTCTCCTAACTCCTCTTCTGTCCCCTGGACATCTGGACAATGGAGATGAGTTGGGAACAAACTGGGAAACTCTTGTTACTTGACTCTCCTGACCTCTAGGATTCCTGGGGTCCCAAAGTCCTTGCATCCACACCCTCTCTCACCAGGGAAGGGGTAGAAATCCATCTCTGGGGGCTCCCCCTTAAAACCAGCCCCAAGGGAAAGGACTCAGGCATCCTGGACAGCTGGGGCTTAGGGGAAGAAAAATAAGATATGCTCCCCCAATCTGGGGAGAATAGGGTGGGGAATCTTCCTCTGTCCTCCTGCCCCTCTGATCTGTGGCCACTTCCAGGCCAGACCAGCCTTCCTCCAAAGATGCACAGATCCAGCTTCTCTCCCACCTCCTTGCCCCAGTCCATACTTTCCCCCACACCCCCAGGTGTCTGCCAGGGACAGAGTTAGAACTTCCAGGCCCATCCCCAGCCCTAGTCCTTCCAGTTACCTCCTGGGGCAGCAGGGGCAGGGCATGCCCAGCCTGGGTGGCTGTGGGGGTGGCAGGCTCCTGAAAGTCGTCTTCAGCGTCCGAGCTGGACATGGCATCATCCGGGCGACGGCTGGCTGGCTCCCGCCCTGTGACTACCACCATCCCTCTGGCTCTGAGCAGCAGGGGGGGAGGTGAGGCTGGGGAGGGGGGAGGGCTGACTAAGGTGGGGTGAGGGAGGGAATGAGTGGGGAGGGCTAGGGTTAGGGGGGGAAAACTAGAC
>NW_025392688.1:0-4167 GCF_016433145.1 Gracilinanus agilis
ATTATTCTCAAATTGTCTCTTCTAGACCGGTTTTCTTGGTCTGTCACTCTCTCATTGAGATATTTCATGTTTCCTTCTATTTTTTCAGTCTTTTGGCTTTGTTTTATTTGTTCTTGTTGTCTTGAGAGATCATTAGTTTCTACTTGCTCAATTCTAGCCTTTAGGGATTGATTTTCAGTTATAATCTTCTGGTTTTAGGCCATAATCTTCTGGTATTCCTTTTCAATCTGGTCATTTCTGGTGTTCAATTTCTGAGCCTCACTTTCCAATTGCATGATTCTACCTTTTAAACAGTTATTTTCTTGCCAGATCTCTTCCATTTTCCTCAAAATCTCAGTTTTGAACTCTTCCATAGCTTGTGAGGAGTTTTCCTTATTTGAGGAGGGTCTGGATGCTTGTTTGTTCTCCTCCTCTGTTTGCTCGGTTGTCTGGATTTTCTCTGTGTAAAAGCTGTCGAGTGTTAAAGACTTATTTTTCTTGTTGTTATTCTTTCTCATCTGAACTTCCTGAGACTGAGTAGCCATTGTTAGCCAAGCAGCTTCTCAGATTTATCCTCTCGCTCAGTGTCTGTCCGCGATCTATTGGCTCCTGAGGTCTGAGTTCTGGTTTTTTCCAAGGTCAAGCCCCCTGGTGGACCCCCTTGCTTGATCCTCTGCAGGAGGTTCCTTTACAAGTCTCAGGGCGCTGCTTCCACAGTCGTATACCGTCCACACTGGTTCCCCACTTAGGCTTTAGTTCCTGGCTGTGTCTGCCTCCACCCACGCCTCCGCAGTGCCTGTGCTCTCAGCCCGTGCTCTGCGCCCAGCGTCCTGCTCCCGCGCTCAGATTTCGTCTGCGTTTTTTGGCTTAATGGGGTCCTAAGTCTTACTGCTCTCAGGAACAGGCCCCGGAGCTGCCAATGACTTGATGGGTGCCCCAAACTTGCTCTATTTCTTTTTAGCTGGCTTCGGAGCTATAGATGTTGTGTGTGGAGGGGTTGGGGGTGGGGTGGTTGCTCAGCCCACAATTTCGTGAGGGCTGTTTCACCCCTTTATAGCATGGAAATGCCTTGATTCCACGTACCTTCCACGCTGTGCCCTGTTGTGGGGTTCCTCCGTTCGTCTGGACTTGTTTTTATGTCCCCTTGAGGAGTTCTGTGTGTTTTGGTCAGGAGAGGTTAAGAGCTGCTTCTTACTCTGCCGCCATCTTAACCCGGATCCGCTTACCTTAGAATTTTTGTTACTGTTATGATGGAGATCCAGCCAAGGGGCTGAGGTGGAAGAAAAATTCACCAAGTATGATGGGATCCTTCAGATGCTATTGAAAAAAGCACTTTGTTAAGTGCAGCTAACCCAAGGATAGTATAATTACTCCCAAATGAGATTCTTGATAATGCATAGAAGTTTGGCCTCACTTGGCAACACAGGAGAAAAAAAATGAATGGATGAAAAAATCTATGGTCTAGATTACAATGTACAGTTGAAAGAACTACCTATAGACTTTCTCTATCTATTGTTCTCTCTTTATGTCCATATCACAATTATAATAATGTTGTTTATTTTTAAATTTTTCCAAATTTTTTCTTCCTATATTCTAATAAGGAATGGCCATATATAAGCAAATAGATAGCAAAGTGGTTCTTAAGGTAAAAAAGGGGAAGAGAGCAGGGCTGGTTTGCATTTAGGAATTTGAAAAGTGCTTCAAAGTATCACAATTTTTCCCCAGAAATAATGCTTTATTTCATATTCTTCTGATGATGTCATATGGATAGTTGTATGGCAATTAGACACAGAAAAGTTTCCAGAGAACTAAAATGAAATATATCAGAGTGAGGAAGAGAAACATGATGGCCATGAGTAGGTTGCACATAGCAATTTTTTAAAAAGCATTGTGAAGCAGTCTTATTAAGTATGATCAAAGAAATGTAGGACTGGAAAAAGAAGATATGTTTAGGTCACATAAAGAAAGTGATAAATCACCAATACATAACATGCTTGTCATTGGAAGTCATACAATTTGGCATATGATGGAGATGATAGGTGTTCTGGAAAAAATTAAACACCTCTCCAAAGTTTATTATCAACAGTTGAATATTCTTATGAATATTGAAGACTTTCTTCAGTCTTTAAGTGACACATTTTAAAATGCAAATAACCCCAAGAGGATGGGGGACAGAGTGGAGCAGGAAAGGTCCAGGGATGTCTTAAATGAACACCTTAGTTATCACTGAGACGTGAGAAAGGATTAGTGTACAATCTGCTGAAGGGCTACCTAAGAGCAATGACCTGAGGGAAAGAGAGAGGACAAACTCTGCCTACTTAGCAATTTTGCCTGTGGCCTGCCCTTACTGTAGGTCACCAGCAGAATTGGGTTTAGTTTCCTCTTCTACTTCAGTCCTTATCTAGAGAGTCCCATAGAAAGTAATTCAATGGAGAATATGCTGTATTGATTTAGATTGCAGTTGGCATGTTCTGAACTACAACTGGAAAAAAAAAGCTTAAATTCTTTGGAACCATTGGAGAGACCCTATCTCCATGCTCATTGATTTCTGTTTTATTGCTCCTGGTTATAACTTGTGGAAACAAAGAAAACTATTTTTATGATAGTTAAATATAGGAAAGATTCTGAGCAAAAAGAAAAGGTATTGTTTTTTCTTCACTATTCAGACTGTTTCTGCTTTTGCCTCTTATATGAACACATGAATAGCACTGGAAAAAGGTAGGAAAATATTAGGAAATTCAGTAGCCTTCACATAAAGGAAGCAGGATGAACCAAGATGCAAGGATTTAGAACAATAAGGTGGCAACAAAAACTTCCATTTCCCCAAGAAAAGACAGCTTATTTATTAAAAGTACATTAACTGAAGTCGGTTGTGCTTGATAAGTGGTCACAGATTTTGAGGGCCAGGTGCTGGAGAAAAGGAAGTAATGATATGTAGCAGTGGAGAGGATCTAAAACTGAAAGACTTAGGGGTCAGTCTCATGTTACTACTTGGGTAACCCTGGTCATATTTCTCTGTATTTTGAGGGTTAAAATGAATAGTTTAGACTCTTCAACTTATCTAACATTGTTAAGCTTCTACCTTCTCTATGACTATATTAAGTATGATGAAGACCATCTTAATAGACTAGACAAAAAGAATGCTATCCACTTCTAGTAACTTAGGAACAAATGACAAAAAAAAGAAGCACAAATGCTAGAGGGAACCTAGAAAGCACTGCAATTAATTATGAAGATTTTATCAAAGAGTTATAGAACTTAGAGATATTGGTGGTATTTTCATATGTATTTCAAGGGAAGAGCTTCAGAAGGGAGAATCAAATTTTGTAAGTGAATAGTCACTTAAGAAGATAGTGTTTGAAAATGGGATTTATATATCTGCACTATTAAAAATATTAGAATGATGAGCAAGCAATGAAAAACACTAAATAAGGGCTGGCAAAAATGTGCCTGACTGAATTCCTATAAGTCATTAAAAAAAAGAAACTTTATATAAAGAATTATTGGTATGCCTACCAAGCTAGATATCATTGAAAGAAGCTATGATATGAAAATAATAGCAAAAAAAGATGCCCAGTAATTCACTGGGGGCACAATCCAAAAAAAAAAAAAAAAAAGAGAAACCACTAATAAAATGTATGACTTCAGAAGTCTAGATACTTCATGCAAAAAATTCATGACTTCGAAAGTTTATAGTTATTACAAGCTGCTAAAAAGAAGTCACTCAGATATAAGGGAACCACAGTTAGGATAACACAGGATCTGGCTGCATCTACATTGAAGGACCAGAAGGCATGGAACACAATATTCCCGAAAGCAAGAGAACTGGGTCTACAACGAAGAATCAACTATCCAGCAAAACTGACTATATTGTTGCAGAGGAAAATATGGTCACTCAATAAAATTGAGGACTTCCAAGCATTCATCAAGAAAAAAACTGGACTTAAACAGAGAGGTTGCTGCCCAAACACAGAACTCAAGAGAATCACCATAAGGTAATTAAGAGCATGGGGGGGAGGATTTTTAAGGGACCCAATAAGTTCAATCAATTTGTATCCCAAGAAGAAAAGAAGATATTAGCAAATATTAAAAATTGTTATTACCAACAGGGTAACTAGAAGAAGCTTATATAGAGGGAATAGTGACAAACTGTAGAGGATGAAATATTAAGCAATATATATATATATA
>NW_025392689.1:0-3939 GCF_016433145.1 Gracilinanus agilis
CTTGGGCTCCAAATCCAGGACTCCTCCTACATGTACCTTTGTCTTATAGTATTCAAATAGCTCAAAAGATGTAAATAGTTGCCTATCAAAATAATTTAATTGCCAGAAGTGCCAAGGTGAAATTAATTTTTCTACTATGCTCTCACCTAGGCCAAAGTCTTTATGACCATCTTGATGTCCCATATTGATTTAATAAACATCAAGCTCTTTAAGTACTGTATGACATGTCAGCAGGACACCACAACTTATTTTCACACTTCATAGGCTTCATTGGATTCACTCATTTCAAAGAAAAGTCCCCTCTGGGGGCATTTAGTAGGTGACAACCTAAGTGTTTGAAAATTCTCATTTGAAGCAGCAATTAGTGGATATTAGACCCTGTAGAGCCTGCCTTTGTTTTCTTCTGGTATCCTCTATGCTTCCATGATCCCATCAGTCTGAGTATTCCCTCCAACTATACAGATTAGAATCTATCCAAAGGCCACCAATTCTATAGGGTTTGTCAATCAATCAATCAATCAATCAACAAGCATTTATTGAGCTTATGCTATATACTAGGCATTATGCTATGCAATGAAGATATAAATATAGAGAATGCAACAATCCCTATTTTCAAAGAGGATACATTTTAATATGATCATGTTTTTTATATCTGTCACAGGTAATTTATACAAACTGCTAAGGACTTTCCTCTAGTAATTCATTGTGTGAGATACAAGTGTAGCACATTTGTTGTGTTTATCCTTTGTTACTTTCATATGAATGGTTCCTTTTTTTTTATCCTACACCTGTCTAATAGCATCTGTTACACTTTTTCCTCCTCCTCTTCTTCCTCTTCCATTCCTCCTCCTCCTCTTCTTTTTCTTTTCCTTTCCTCCTCTTCTTCTCCCTACGCCCTCCTCCTCCTTCTTCTCATATACACATTAAGCCTTTCCATTGTCTTAACAGGAGTAATGTAATAGAGCCAGCTTGAACTGGTTTGTAAGAGCCAATTGTTAAATTTTCAGTGTGGGCATTTCCACCTCAGACATCAATAAACACTACAAATCAAGGCTTGATTTCTTCTTCTATTGATTGCCTAGACTTAAGAAGATTTTAATGGAGATTAAACTTTAAAAGATATCCTGGATACAGGTTCTCCTCAATCCACCACTGGAGGAGAAGGTTTTTAAACTTTTAATAGTACACTCGTTCCTTTGGATGATCTCTACTTTCAGTTCTTTGGAGGTTGTGGTCTTTGCTCGTGGATGTAAATTCAACATGTGTTCATCCCTTTTCTTTTTACCATTTGAGGTATAGTTGGCACTGTCAATTCCACAGCACTGTGCTGTTATCATGAAGATTTTGAAGAAAGTTCCAGGAGCCATGCAATTTTGTGATTTTGGTGCTTACCTTGTCTTTTGTGGCATACTCAGAAAGCTTTGAAAAATATGCTTACCAACAATTTTCAGATAGTTCAATTAGGGTGATATCCACAGAACATATCTAACCTGCAAGGGATGTGCTATTAGTTTCTTCTGGTTTGAAGAGCGATACTTAAATCATCCTTTCTGCTAAAATTTCCTTGTCTAAGACAATCTGCTCACTACTTCAGCCTTAGATGCTTCACTAGAAGTGGCTTGTAGTATCACACCAGTGGGGCAGCTATACTGTGGTACAATCATCTTCACTGAATATAGCCTATAAATCCAGCAATGATGATTTATTAAATTCTGACTCTGGCCTAGACACTGTGCTAAGTCCTGAGAAAGCAAAGACAAAAGAAAAACTATTTTTTGCTCTCAAGGATCTTATATGTAAATGCAGGAGACAATATCAGACAGGTATCCCAGCATATTGTCTACGACTTCTTTTTTAGCAGGTCACAAAACCAATCAGAGAGTTATTTATGAGAATCATAGATTTAGATGAGGAATGGAACTTAGAGTTTATCTACTCCAACTTGTCCCATCCATTTTACAGAAGATGAAACTGAGTTTCAGAGAGGCTACTTACTCAAAAGTTACACATGGAACAAATAACAAGGTGGAGATTTAAACCAATGTCCTCTGATTCCAAATCTATAAATTTTTCATTTTACCATGCAAATATTAGTAAATAACCAAGCTACTTCTCTGACACTTCATACTTCATGAACCTGTCATTTCATTAGTGTTTAAACTCTCTCTACCAATATAGAAGACTTTCCCTTTATGGGATATATTTTAAAAGCTTTGGGAATTAAGTGACTTGCCCAGGGTCACATAGTTAGGAAGTGTCAGAGGTCAGACTTGAACTCAGAACCTCCTGTGTCTAGTCCTGACTCTCAATCCACTGAGCTTCCCACCTGCCCCAAGCTGCTCATAACTTAGCAAAAAAAATATTCTTTTTAAAAACAGAGAGTAGACTCATGCAATGTTAGTGAAAGAAAGCACTGGAAGTTCAATAGGACTGTTTGTGGTTAGAAAACTCAATACATTATACTTTCCTCAGGATATGTCTATGGACTAAATATATAAAACCCTCATAAAAGAAATATAAAATATTCATACTCTTACTGCATGTTTGTATATCATACTGAACATCAACATCCTATCTCTGCTGTTGGCCACCTGAGTATCAAAACATATTGGACAGGAACTCACATGCAAACCAAGGACTTCCTGCCATCTGGTGTTCATAGAGAGAACAACAGTGAGAAGAGGCATCAACTTACCTTTGGCTTAGTGGCAGCAAACCAGTAACAAAGATTTTGAGAATTTTCTTATGGCTAGGCTAGAAAATCCTGACAGGTCATAAAGGGTTTCAGAGAGAAAGGACACATCAAAGAACCCCAAAGAACAGAAAACCAGATTTGTGGATACTCAGAGAAGAAATGAGAGCCCCCACAAGACCAAGAAATAAGGAAAACAAATACTTTGTTTCCCTAAGACAGTTGATTTTGATTTTTAGAATGAAATCATAACTATTTTATAAGTCCTCAATCATGAACTCTCAGGCAGCTACCCTTAGTTTAATCTCTTCAATTCTTGCTCAACAGCAGACATTTGTGCTTGAGTTCTGTCCCTCAAAAGACCAAGTTATTTCATTATCAGTTTTATGACATTCTACAATTTTATTTCAAGTCTGACTACATTAAGTCAGACTTATCTTCCCTCCAGATGAGGAATTGGCCTTGTTCAGCCTGATTCCTCAATGCTTGTGGAAGTATGCTATTTTAAATTATCTGATGCATGGAAAAGAAATGGTTTTGGGCAGCACATAGAGCCTGTGGGTTCATTCCTTGTGTGTAGAACTCCACACCTCTCTCTGTTTATTGGATCTGCTGATTGGACCATTTGCCAAAACATACTTAACAGTCTTCTCCACCAACCCCTGCCCCCCCCTTCCAACTCCTATCTCCACCCCTCCCTATATATATCCCACCTTTCCATAAATATTCCTAGGCAGATTCATTATAACAGAGGATACCCGGGGTAACATTGGCAGTTAACTTAACTCCAATCAATCTCTCTAATGCTTTTCATGCTCCAGTTTCATTAGAAAGCAGGGTGATCACTCACTCATCGGGACTCAGCCACCATGCTGATTTGTGCCTTCTTATGGTGATGGCTAATATGTGTCCCCAAAGAGCTCAGATTTCCTCCCCCAGACAAGGAGTACTGCTGTGTGTGCCCTATTTATTGCTTCTGTGGTAAGAATATATATTACCTTTTATTACACAGATATTAGAGAGGGAAATCTGAGGCGGAGTTTCCAGAGGAATACATAAGAGTAGCATAGTAAATTTGGATAAATATGAAATGTCTACTTGCTAGAATATTCACTGAATTATACAACATGGTCCTCCCTCTATTGTAACAGAGTAATTCATAGCCCTTATGAGATGGTCAGGACTCTTTTCTTTTCCTTCCTTCATCCCTTCTTCCCTCCCTCCCTCCCTCCCTTCCTTACTTCCTT
>NW_025392690.1:0-7683 GCF_016433145.1 Gracilinanus agilis
CCTGAATCCAGGTTTTTTGGTTTGAACTCTGTTATAACAAGATTGTTTAATGTGAAGTGGGCAGATGGGGGTTAATTCTAGGTATATTAGTGCTATAAAAAAGACCGGTGAAAGTGATCCTAAAAATTATATAAATATATTTCCTAAGGTTCCCTAAATCTATGATCCTCTCATTCTATAATGAGTAAGAGGAAGTGCTTAATACATCTATATTCTCTTTTATTTGGTAAATCTTCCTATGATTCTTATCATAACCCATGTATGCCTCCTTATTCTGTGCCACTTTGCCCATGACCTCCAAGAAACTTATGACTTATTATGTATATTTACCTTTGTTTCTAATTATACTAGATAACTAATTAATAACTAATTAAACTCAAAACACTGGTGGTCTACTCAGTGTAATAGAGGTCTTCCTTGTTTGAGACTGAAAAATAAAATTTTATAATCATCTTATTTTTCATTTCTTATGATACCATAGTATTATAATCATATTATTATATTATAATCATATACCACAACTTTTTTTCAGTCATTCCCCAATTGATGGACATCCCTTCTAGTCCCCTGTCACCACAAAGAGAACTACTATAAATATTTTTGCATAAGTAGGTCCTTGTCCTATCTATAATCTCTTTGGGATAAAGACCTGGTGGTGATATTGCTGGGTCAGATGGTATATACAATTTGTTGATCCTTCAGGCATGGTTCCAGATTGTTCCCGAGAATGGTTAAATCCATTTTAGCTCTATCAACAGCATATTAATGTCCTAATTTTTCCAGTTCCCCTCAAACCTTTATCAGTTTTTCTTTTTTATCATGTTAGGCCTTATGATTGGTGTAAAGTGGTACCTCAAAGTTGTTTTAATTTTCATTCTCTAATTGATAGAAACTTCGATCATTTTTATATGACTAAGATAACTTAAATTTCTTTATCTAAGGATTTCCTGTTCATATCCTTTGACCATTTTTCAGTTGGAGCATGCTTTGTATTTTTATAGATTTTGCTCAGTTCTCTATATATTTGATAAATGAAGCCTTTGTAAGAAAGATTTGTTTTAAAGATTCTTTCCCAGTTTGTTGTGTGCCTTTTAATCTTAGTTGCATTGATTTTTTTGTGCAAAAACCTTTTAATTTAAAGTAGCCAACATTATCTATTTTACATCTCGTAATGTTCTCAATATCTTATTTGGACATAAATTGTTCTCTTATCAATGGATCTGACAGGTAAACTATTTTGCGTTACCCTAACTTGTTTATGAAATAAAAAAAAATTCATGTCAAAAAATTCCAGAGTTTTGGTTTGACTCATGAGAGCACATGTCTGAACTTCCCAAATTCTTAGGAGACATAAAGACACTTTCTGTCCCTGATATTTACAGTGTGAACTGATAGAGGTTATTTAAGTGAGTTTCTATGCCTTATTTTTTTTTCTCATATGTGGAATGGGGATATAATATTTCAATGAGTAGAACTTTGGGCTGTTATAAGGAAAATTATTTGTTTATATAAAACTGCTAAGTGAAGGGAAATGAGTATACTTTCTTAAAATATATTGTATAATGGTTAGTAAGCTGACCTCAAAACCAGTATGTTTGGAGTTCTACTCCTGCCTTTCACACATCCTGGCTTTGAGAGCTGGGAATTTTCTTATTCTAGAAGATTCTAAATCAATGAAGCTACAGATTTAATCACATCTTTTCCACATTTCATTCTTTTTTCTCTAGAAAAAAAAAACATCCTTGAAAACTTTAAGAGCAGGTTAGATGATACAATAGATAGAGCCTAGAACCTGGAGTCAAATCCTGACTCAAATACTTGTTAGCTATGGACCCCAGCTAAATCCTAACCTTAGTTTTCTCATTTGTAAAGAGGACCTATTAATAACACCTATTTCCAGGTTTATTGTGAGGATCATGTGATATAATATTTCTAAAGAACTTTGCAGACCTTAAAATGCTAGATAAATGTTAACTATTATTATAATAGATCAGATGAACTATTGTTGTCATTATTCTTGATCCTTCCTTTTTGAAGAGGAGTAATGATATTACATGGTAAATGCCTTGTCTTATGAGTGAATTGAATTTAAGTGAAGCAGTTGCACAAAGTGGTCACTCTCAGTGTCTCTTCCAGAGTTATCATAATCTGTTGGCAAATCAAAAGTCAGGATGACTTGTCACGATCTGATATGCTGTGGATGTCTTTGGTGTCTTTGATGTCTGACCAAATTCTAGGTACTCCACAGAGTGTTTCATTCTCCTCTATGGCCACTGAAACAAATTGTTCTTATCCTCCCATTTCACAGGAGGAGATCTTTACATGCTTGGAGTTGACTTCTGCTCAACTCACCAAAAGATTGAAGGTCTGTTCTTTACCCTAAAAAAACAAGGAAAGAAGTCTTCAAAGGAAAGCATTCTAAGTACTTAAAGAACTCTAGTCATAAGATGATTTAAGTTAATTATTTTGTCTCTTGTTTTATTTTTAATTTAGTAAATACTGTCTAAAGGTGAGAGGCCCTAGAAACTGAAGCAATCCTATTCCTCTCAGAAAATCTGGGGCAACAATTTTTCACATCCATTTATATAAGCATGCATACTTATTAACATAAATTTGAATACATTGTCAAGAATGTAAAATTAATTATTAAATTTGAAAAGAACCTATTCAAACTTCCTATTGAGAGCTTCTTCAAAAGGTCCAAAAGTTCAGAAATAAGTTTAGGAAGCTTGATTTCTTTCTAGCTTCTTTCCAACCCAGATAAAATTCTAAGACAAGATCCACTGAAGGGCAAGTTTTTAAAATGATTCTTATAACATAGGCATATACTTGTACAAAGGGATGGTGAGAGGTGTGTGTTTCCTTAATACAGGTCTTATGGTAATATGATAGCACTCCTAAGTCAATCTTTATAGTCTGTTTGGGCCACTATCCTCTTCCCCCCTCCTCTTTTCACAGGTTTTATCTTATATTTTTCTGTCCACACACTGGAGAAACTACTAAGCTGCCCAGGACTGATCTAACTGATGATAGGAAGAATTTTGTTCTCTAAAAATGGCATGAGGCCTCAAAAGAAGTCTTACATTATTTTGAAGCTCCACATTTTTAAACTCAGAAGCTTAAGCTGATCATTGCAGAGCATAAAATAAGGACGTTTTCCTCATTTTAGGGGTGATAACCTGTAACCTTATTTTAAAAGGTTCAACATTATGGGTATTAGACTTTCTTGTCCTAGGCAACTAGGAAACTTTAATAAAAAATGCCAATAATCCCACATCCATCTTTCCTGACTCCCTCAGCTGGGCCTACCATGCCAACACTCTGATAGATCACAGTTGATCAGGTCATTTGCTGATAAACATATTTCAGGGGATTTTCCTTTCCATCTTTGCTTGAAATTTTTATCTGCTAATGGTATGTCCTTTCAGAGGCTGCTTTGAATCTCAGCTTTTCTTCTTTCAAGAAAACTAGCTCCTCCTGGGGAACAAACTTTGCTTTTAAAATTAACTCTGTCTGTCTATTTTATTGTATGTTGACCATGAATAGCCAAAAATCCAGCTCCTTTTTTCCTATGTTAAAACAAAAGCTGGAAAATGCAAACTATACAAATATTTGACTGAAAGGTTCAATTTTTCAAGTAGACATTGGATATTGTATATACTCAAGTTTTTTTTTTTAATTCTGCAGTTAGTAGTGTATTTTGGTCAACACCTGTTCTGAAAAAAATAGCATCTTATCATAAAAAAGTCAGACAAAAATGAAATGACTGAACAACAACAATAAAACAGATGAGGCATAATGGATAAGGTGCTAATTTTAAAGTCAGAAAATCTGGGTTCAATCTCATGTTCTTGCACTTACAACTTGTATGATTCAGGTTAAGTCACAGCCTTTGGAGAATTTTTTTTTCATTCACAAAATGAAATATAGTCTTTTAGTATACCATTCTTGTCTATGTTCATAATACAATATTACATACATATGATATAATGTAACATAATATACTATATTATACTTTAAAATATTATTGTATAGAAAGATAGGAGGCATAGTGTATAGAGCAACAGGTCTGGAGTCAGAAAGATCTGAATTCAAATCCAGCCTAAGCACTTACCATCTATGTGAAATTCACTCAACTTCTTTTTGCCTGAGTTTCTTCATCTGTCAAATGGGAAGAATAATAGCATCTATTTCCCAGGGTTATTGTGACAATCAAGTAAGATAATATTTGTGTCTGTAAGTACTATGTTAATCTTAGCTATTATTCACTAATTATCAGTAATATATTAAACTTTAATGTTTGCAAAGTGCTTTGCATATATTTAATTTCATCTTTATAGAAAACTTTTGAAATTTGTTATGCTTGGCTTCTTTCAAGTCCCACTTAAAATCCTATCTTCTGAAAGAATCTTTTCCCAATGTACCTTAATGCTACAGCCTCACCTCTGAAATTCAATCTATATGTGTTTTTTGTATAAAGTTATTTACAGGTTTTGTCTCCTCCATTAAGATTTTAGCTCCTTCATGGCAGGGACTGTCTCTTATTTTTGATCCTTAGTGTTTAGTTCAGTGTCTAGCACATATGATATTCTTAATAAATGCCTATTTGCTGACTCCATTTATTGATGAAGAAATTAAGGCAAGATGAGTGTAACTGACTTCCTCAAGGTTCCACATTTAATAAGTATCTCATTCAAGGAGTAAACATATATGTTTCTGATTCAGTGGTCAGTGATCTAGTCAACAACTGCCTCAAATTTATTAAAGATATATGATTTTGAGAGGATAGAATGATGGACTTGTAGTCAGAAAGAGGTGAACTTGAATCCTACTTTAGAAACTTTTTAGTCTTGTGGCCTGTGCATCACTTAACCTTTTCTGGCCTCAATTTTCTCATATCTAAAATGAAGATTTTAATAGTGTCTTCTATAAAGTTTCATTATGAAGATCAAATAAGGCAATGTATGTCAAATATTATAACCCAAATCTATTATTATTATTTCCCTAAATGAAAAACATAGGAGGAATGAGTAGAGGCTAGAAAGATTTGAGTACAAATTGCTACAGGAGCAAAAACATACAAATAGATACAAGAAAATCTGTCCAGAGGGCAATGGATTACTTTAGAAAATAAAAAGAGATTATCATCCCTTTACTGGAAGATTTCACCAGATTGAATGAGTCTCTGTCAGTTCTGACATAGATGACATTATCAGTCACAAACACATCAAATTAATTGGCCTTTCCAAGACCCCCTGAATTTGTGATTCTGTCTGAAATATCCCTCCTTCTTCTTTCGTTCTATCCAAATCTTTTCCATACACAAGTATCTACCTTAAATCCCATATTACCCATGATGCTTTCTCTAACTCCTCCAAATCTTATTCATCTCTCCACCAAAAATAACATTTTCTATATTGTTTGTGGCATACAGTTATATATTAGATTGTGACATCATTGTCATTTATGTATTTTTCTTTAGCCCTCAGTTTATTTAACTTTCTGGAAGTTTATGTGTGGCAACACTACTGATTGTGTTGTAAGGATTGAATTAGGAGTTTTGACGAAATAAGAAAGCAGCTTTTAATAACTTAAGTTTTAATGAGAATATAGTAGAGTTGTAAATTAATATTATTCCTTTAAGACAGAGAAAAGAAAATTTCTAGCAGCTTTTAACAATTAACAATTTAGTTTTATTAAAATAGAGATAGTAAAATAATATAGTGTTAACTTTTTTAAATTTTTTTAAACATTTATTAATATTTATTTTTTTGAAAAGTTAACATGGTTACATAATTCATGCTCTTACTTTCCCCTTAACCCCCTCCCGACTTCCCCCTTCCTCCTTATGGCAGATGTGTATTTCCACTGGTTTTAATGTGTTTCATTGATCAAGACCTATTTCCAAATTGTTGATAGTTGCATTGGTGTGGTAGTTTCCACTCTATATCACCAATCATGTCCACCTCAACCCATGTATTCAAGCAGTTGTTTTTCTTCTGTTTGCACTCCTGTAGTTCTTCCTCTGAATGTGGGTAGCATTCTTTTCCATAAATCCCTCAGAATTGTCCTGGGTCATTGCATTGCTGCTAGTACAGAAGTCCATTACATTCTATTTTACCACAGTGTATCAGTCTCTGTGTACAATGTTCTTCTGGCTCTGCTCCTTTCACTCTGCATCAATTCCTGGAGGTCTTTCCAGTTCACATGGAATTCCTCCAGTTTATTTTTCCTTTGAGCACAATAGTATTCCATCACCAACATATACCACAATTTGTTTAGCCATTCCCCAATTGAAGTGCATACCCTCATTTTCCAGTTTTTTGCCACCACAAAAAGCACAGCTATAAATATTTTTCTACAAGTCTGTTTATCTATGATCTCTTTGAGGTAAAACTCAGCAATGTTATGGCTGGATCAAAGGGCAGGCATTCTTTTATAGCCCTTTGAGCATGATTCCAAATTGCCAGCCAGAATGGCTGGATCAGTTCACAACTCCACCAGCGATGCATTAATGTCCCAATTTTGCCACATCCCCTCCAGCATTCATTACTCTCCCCTTCTTTCATTTTAGCCAATCTGCTAGGTGTGAGGTGATACCTCAGAGTTGTTTTGATTTGCATTTCTCTAATTATTAGAGATTTAGAACACTTTCTCATATGCTTATTGATACTTTTGATTTATTTATCTGAAAATTGCCTATTCATGTCTCTTGCCAATTTATCAATTGGGGAATGGCTTGATTTTTCATACAATTGGTTTAACTCTTTGTATATTTGAGTAATTAGCCCCGTCAGTTTTTTGTTATAAAGATTTTTTCCCAATTTGTTGTTTCCCTTCTGATTTTTAGTGTTAACTTAGAAAAAACACAGAACTATTAAATAGTCATAAAGCCACTCTTTAATCCAGGGAAAGGGGGAACATGTTTGATTAGGCCTGTAAACATAGCTGTGCCTTATATAGAGTGAACTCTGCTTGTTCTGCTCCCTGACCCCCTGGGAGTGCCACCATGCTAGATGACAACTCTGAGGAACAAAAGAATTTGGGGAACTTATATACCATTTGGGAAGATCCAGAAGCTGGGAAAGATGATTGACATTATACTTATAAGGATGGGATTTACAATCAAGTTTGGGAAAGGAATCATAGGCAGAGGCTAGGGTGTAAGGGAAGGGGCTGCTTACAATGAATACTCAATGATGGTCCATGCCCAGGTGTGTCTTCTTGTGAAAGGGTCTCTGACACTAGGGAGAAGACTACCTAAGATAAAAGGGTCTTTAGCATTTACCCTGTAGTCCATTATTCAGTCTGCAACTGCTAGTCTGGGATTCCTTTCAGGGTGGATTCTCAAGGGAACAGGGAACATAGAATAAGCACAAGCTTTGGGGGTCTCCAACCTAGAAGCTATTTCTAAAACTTGGGGTTCATCAGATCTCACTAGGCCACAAGTTTGGGGTCTCTAGATTCCACATTGACAACAGAAAAATGAATACAGTAAAGGAGGGAAATATAGGAAAGAGGTAGAGAAAGAAATTGACTAATACCTAACTAGCTACCCTATAATTACCTGTAACTGCCTATAATTGCTATTAGAGAAAGTACAGCTGATCACCCTTTAGCTCAGCTCACCAGGCAGAATCATTTTATATATATATATATATATATATACATATATATATATAT
>NW_025392691.1:0-1561 GCF_016433145.1 Gracilinanus agilis
TAGCAGGTAAAATAGCCACACCTATGGGAAAAATGCAAACCCCATTGAGTGATACAATGATGACAACGGGTAAAAGAAATAATTTGTTTTCTTGAAATGAAAAATTTGCATCTATAAAATCAATACAGTTAGCAGAATAAGTAAAGATTTTAAATGGGGAAGAAGTCCTTGCTATAGATTTCTCTGATAAAAGATATATAGAGAACTAACACAAATATGTAAGGCCAAGGGCCAATACCTAATAAAACTTTAGACAACATTTATGAGTAAATTGTTCTTTTTATTTTTTCTTTTTATTTTTTATTCTACAACCTTTACCTTCAGTCTTGGAATCAATACTATGTATTGGTTTCAAGGCAGAAGAAAGGTAAGAAGAAAGCAATGGGTTAAGTAACTTGCCCAGGGTCACACAGCTAGAAAATGTCTGAGACCAGATTTGAACCTAGGACCTCCTGTTTCCAGATCTGGCTGTCAATCCACTGAGCCACCCAGCTACCCCCAAATTATTCTTTTTAAAGAAAAATATATTTTTTTTATTTTTAACATGCTTTAAAGAATACTTTGACTTCTAAATTTTTGATTTCCCTCTATTACCTACACTACCCATTAGGAATCCAAGCAATAGGATATTGATTACACAATTATGCAAAACATATTTCCATATTAAGTAGGTAGGTGGCACAGAGTATAGAACACTGGGCCTGTAGTGAAGGGGGACCTGAGTTCAAATCCTGTCTCAAATACCTATTAGCTGTGAGACACTGGGCAAGTCACATAACCCTATTCCCTCAGTTTTCTCATCTGTAAAATGAACTGGAGAAGGAAATGGCAAACCATTCTAGTATCTTTGCTAAAAGGGGGGTGGTGATGGCCACAGGTGCATTTATCTTTCCTATTAATTGCTATTAAAATTAAAAAAAATAATTTTCAGGGGGCTAAGTAATATTTTTTTTTCATGGAAAGGGGTGGTAGGCCAAAAAAGTTTGGGAACCACTCTTATAAACATTTTCTTTCCAGTTTCCTGCTTTCCTTTTAATTTTGGCTGCATGGGTTTTATTTGTAGAAATGTTTTAATTTCATGTAATCAAAGTTATGCATTTTACTTCCTGTGATCCTCTCTATTACCTTGTTTGGTTTCAAACTTCTTGTTTATTTGTAGATCTGGCATTTAAATTTTTCCATGCTCCTCTAATTTATTTATGATATCATCCTTTATGTCTCAAACATGTGCCTATTTTGGCATTATTTTGGTATACAATGTGAGATCTTAATCTCTACCTCATTTCTTCCAAACTGCTTTCCATTTCAGAAATATTTGTCAGATGGTAAGTTTTTGCCTCCAAAGTTTGTATTTTAAGTTTTTCAAATGTTAGATTACTAGAGTCATTTTCTACTTTGTATAATGTACCTAATCTATTCTAGTAATTCAATACTCTATTTCTTAGCTAGATCATTTTGGTGATTAGTGCATGATAATATAGTTTGAAATCCACTGCTGCAAGGCTTCCTTCCTTAACATTTCCCCCCCATGAATTCCCTTAATATTCTTGACCTTTTTTTT
>NW_025392692.1:0-11898 GCF_016433145.1 Gracilinanus agilis
AGAGGGGAGGCTGGATTTGGGGGGGGATAAAATGGGGAGGGAAATGGTCTGGGGGGGCAGCATCGGCCCAGGAGATGCACAGGTTCCTGGGAACACCACATAGCTGTGCTGATGGGCTTGAGAGGCAGCCGGGGATCCGGAGATGGCCCTCGGACCTGACTCTAGGGCCGAGCAGCTGCAGGACTGGCCAGTCCCTTCCCAGGGGCCTCAGTTTCCTCGGGCCTCCATTGGGGATGGCCATAGCTGCCCCACTGGCCCCCAGGAGAGATCTGGACTTGTTCTCTGACATCCCGACGAGGGGTCGGCCAGCCTTCTGTGGCCGAAGCTGCCCAGGGATGGGGATCTCGCTCTTCTGGAAGATGCCCAGCACAGTCCAGCTTGTGGTCGCCTCTCACTGTGGGAAGCTGAAGAAGGAGCCCATAATGCCTAGAAAGGCGGCCCACGTGAAGGGAGCTTGAAGGGCTTCCTGGGCACAAGGCACGGATCTAAGCTGGGGGACTGCCCACAGGAGGCCGGACAGACGGACAGACTGGGCCTCGAGGAGCTCCCGGTCCACAGGAGCGGGGCAGCCCCCGGGGAAGGCCTCTGGGCCCTCCTCAGGGCACCAGCCAAGCAGATGGCCAGCCGTTTCCACTGAGGAAAGTCCAGCGTCAGGGCCGAGGCCTCGGACAACGAGACCCGCCTGAGTGGGACGGCTGTGGCCGTACCCGCCGCCCGGGAGCCGCCCGCAGGACCGTGGCGCAGGCTGTCTCCTTCGGGGTCGTGGCGGCAGCTGACTTTCCCGTGTGCTGCCTCCTGTCTGCTTCATTCTATTCCAGCTAAGCCCGCCTGGCTGCCCCCGGGGGCGGGCGGTTGGCAGTTGCTGGGAATGGCCGGCCCCTTCTCCCCCCATGACGGCCGTCAGGGCTGAGGGAAACCGGACGGGGGGCTGCCCTGCTCTCTGCCCCTGGGAGGCCGCTGGCCAGTAGCTATTGCCGGGGCGGCCGGGGGGCTGTGCCCAAAGTGGGGCCGTTTGGGGGCGATGCCACAGCCCAGGCTCTCGGGCCTGAGAGCCCGTCCTGCCCCCGAAGGCTCTGATGGAAGACGGTGCTCGAGGCGTCGCGGAGGGTGACAAAGACCCCCGCAGAGGCTGGGGAAGGGCCCCCACCCTGCTCCCCAGCCCCCTCGGCCCGTCCCTTCGGAGAGGCTGGCACTAGAGGGAAGCCTCGTCTGGGGAGCCTCGGGGCGGCCCAGGAAGGCAGTCACTGCGGAAATGAGAGAAGAGGCCCTTGGACTTGGCGGGGGCGGCAGAAAGAAGATGGCGGGAGGCGGCCCTCCAAGGTCAAACGTCTGGGCTGCCTTCCAACGGCAGCAATTGAAGCGCCGATACTTGGAAGAAAGAGCCCTTCGGAGGAGGGAAAGGGGGAGAGGAGGGCGGGGGCGGGGCAGGGCAGGAAAGGCCTGTCCGGGTCCGGGTCAGCCTGGCCGAGGGACAGCTGCCTCAGGGGTCAGCCCCAGGCCACCGAGTACCAGGAGAAAGCTCCGGCCATCACTTACTGAAGAGCCTTCCTTGGCACTTCCTGGGCGGGAGGGCAGCCAAAGAAACGGTCACCCCGGGCTGATCAAAGGTGAGGACCAGAAGAAGACGTGCTGGGGCGGCTCAGGGGCCGGCCCGGGACCAAAGGAACGAAGAGCCGGACCCGGGCGGCAGGCGAGGCTCCTCCGGGCTCCCGGCTCCGCACCCGGCCCAAAGTCTGTCCAACCACGGGGGATGGAGTTCTCTGAACGTTCCCCCAGGCCCGTAACTGCCCTTCCCACAGGGCAGCCCGGTGGGCGCCCCCGGGAGGCCTCAGCTGGAGCTCCGGGGGGGCGGGGGCGCCTCCTGAGCCCAACGGAAGCGCCGCGGATCATCCCCCCAGTCTGAGGAGAGCAGAGACCCCGCCGGCCCCCCGCCGACGTCTCGGGGTCGCCCCCTCGGCCTCCTCCCCCTCTGGGCACCTCCGGCCCGGAGGTCTGGGCAGCTGTTTGCCTTCTCCCCCAGGCTCAGGGGAGGGGAGAGGAGGAGGGAGGCGATGGGTGGACCCAGAAAGAAAATGGCTGGGCCGGGCCCAAAGTCCAGGGTTTGGGTGGTACGGAGCGGGGAGGAGTCGATAAGCAGCCGAGCCACAGCGAGGGCTCAGAGGAGGAAGGTCTGAGGCGCAGGAAGAGCCCCAGCAGCCGCCCCTGAGAAAAGGCCCAGCGGGCCCCCCATCTTCTGCCCACAATGCGGACGCCCCAAGTGCCTCGGCATTCCTCACGGCCACAGAGGGTGCCTCGGGGAGGCCCTCTCACCAGGGCCGGCCGGACACAAGGCCCCCTTGTTGGACAGACGAGGAAAGCGAGGGGCCGAGAAGCTCATGGTCTTGCCCCCGTTCTCAGCGGTAATGAAGTGGCAGAGGCTGGATTTGAACCCCGGGCCTTGGACTCCAGACCCAGCACACTTGCCAGGGTGCCGCCCTCGAGATTTCACACCGAGGACAAATGAGGAGCGAGACGCGGCGCCCACCAGAGAAAAGCAGAAACTGGGAAATCATGGCGAGGCCCCAGGGAGGCGGGCGGCGGGGGAGGCAGAAGGGGAGCCCCCACTCCTGGAAGCACGGCGGCCTCTCCCACTCTTCAGGCAGGAAGAGAGAACTTAGCCAGAAGGGAGGGAGGAAGGGCACAAGATCAAGGTCCCCCCAAGGTTGGGCCTCAGTTTCCTTGTCTGTAAAATGAGAGGGTCGACCTTAAGTGACCTCCGATCTCCCAGGCGGAGCCAGAGCTCCCGGCATCCTCGGCAAGTTTGTCCCCCCTCCCCGGGCCTCAGTTTCCTCATCTGTACCAGAAGGACAGCCTGGATGGCCTCCAGCTCCCGCCAGGCCTAAACCTCCGATCTACAGTCCTTTACGGAGAGGGAAACAGGCAGGAAGGGAGCCGGGCCTTCCCGCCGGACCCCCGGAGGCCCCGCAGCCGAGCCAAGCCCTCGTGGCACGAGGCCTCGCCGTCCTCCTGCAGGCCAGAGAGGGAGTCCCAGGACGTCCTGCCCAGGCCTGGGCCGGCCTCCCTCTGGGCCTCTGCCCGCCCCCACCAGGGCCTTTTCCTCTCTCGCTCTCTTTTCATTCTCAGCTTCCATCTTAGAATCTAGGCCGCGTGTGGTTCCACGCCGAGGAGCGGGCTGGGGCCGAGCGACTGGCTCAGGGCCGCACGGCGAGGAAGGGTCCGAGGACGGACCTGAACCCAGGAGCTCCCAAGTCCAGGCCCGGCTGCCCAGAAGGTCCTTTTCTCCAGGAGAGCTTTGGAAGGCCTGCTTGGCCGGCCTCCGCCTCCCGCCCCTCCCGAGGCCTGCTCGTCGCCTGGCGCGGCGCCCCCCACCCTCCCTCCCTCCCCCCGGGGTGGTCCGGCTCCACCTGCTGCTTCCTCCTGGCCAGACCTTCTCTAGTCTGGGCCGGCTGTTTCCATGCACGTTGTGGGGAGCCCTGCGGAGGCCCAGCCTGGCCTGAGCGCCGGGGGACAAGGAGGTCCGGGGGGCCCCCAGGCTCTTACCAGCTCGGGGTGTAAGGGGTCCGCAGCGCCTTTGTTCTGGAGAGGCCGGGTCAGGAGCATCGCCATGGCCGGGGCTCAGGCGCCGGGCTCCATCACAGGCACGCTAGCGCCAGGCCATCTTCCGGGAGAAGCGGGGCGGCCGCAGCCGGCGGGGGCTGCAGAGGGGGCTCAGCATCCTAGAACGACAAAATACGTGTGCTCGCACCCGCGCCCGGAGGACAAGGGGCACCCCAGAACCTTGTACCTTGGCTTTGGATGGGGACCTCCTGCCAAGGGGCAGCACACTGGGGAGGCCGAGGGGCAGGAGGCTGGGGAGGCCGAGGGGCAGGAGGCTGGGGAGCAGCACAGTGGGGAGGTCGGGAGGAGGCCCACTGGGGAGGCCGAGGGGCAGGAGACTGAGGAGGCCGAGGGACAGGAGACTGAGGAGGCCGGGGGGCAGCACACTGGGGAGGCCGAGGGGCAGGAGACTGAGGAGGCTGGGGGGCAGCACACTGGGGAGGCCAAGGGGCAGGAGGCTGGGGAGGCCGAGGGACAGGAGACTGAGGAGGCCGAGGGGCAGGAGGCTGGGGAGGCCGAGGGACAGGAGACTGAGGAGGCCGAGGGGCAGGAGGCTGGGGGGCAGCACAGTGGGGAGGCCAGGAGGAGGCCCACTGGGGGGGCCGGGAGGCAGCAGAACCCTGCCATGAGCTGCCATCCCAAACTTGAAGTCAGGCTCCTGACCAGCCCAGGAATGAAGCAGGCCCTTCGCCTCGACGATCCACCCAAGCCCCACATGCCACCCTGATATGCTCTGACATTCGGGCACCCCCAAGGGCCGAGCAGGCTCCTGACGACGCCCAGCAGCACCCGCGCTCGGCGCTCGCACCCCGTCGGCAGCAGGACCACATTTTGGTCCTCGTGGAGCCGGCCAAGCCAAGGCCGGGAGACGTGGAGGTTCCTGAGCTTTCTGCCGGCACATCCTGGCCACGCGCCGGCCCCAGGCCTAGGACCCTCGACCCAATGCTCCGCTCCCAGAAGCCTCCGGGCTCTGCTCCCGCCCCCTGCGGTCGTCGGGGCTGTCGGGGAAGCGCGGGTTCCCCAATAATTCCTCTCCTTCCGCTCCCCCACGGAAGCCACAAAAGAAATTCACCGTCCGTCCCCCGACGTCAGGGCAGCTCCCGGGCGGCCGGAGGCGGGGGGCTGGGGGAGCCCCGGAGCCGAGTTCTCGGGTCTGCAGATGTAAATCACGTCTTCCTGTTTACTCGTGCTCGGCTCCGGCGGCCGGACTGAGGTTGCTCCATTGTGGGCCAGCTGGCCAGCGCCGGGAAATTACCTTCTACTGTTCTCGAAGCTCCAAGTTCATCCAAAGGGCAGAATCGGGGAAGGGAAAAGGCGCATTTCTCCAGGATCCGCCGCAAAGGGAGGGAGGGAGGCCGGTCAGCTGAGGCCACGCTGGGGGCCGAGTCTCCGCTGACCTGGGCTGGGAAGATGCTCCCAAAGGTGGCCGTCGGGGAGGACCCAGAACCAACCCTGCCTCCTCCGTTCTAGGCATCCAGTGGGATGTTGGCGATCCAAAGCCGAGGGCCGCCACAGTCACTGTTCCAGGAGAGACCATGGGGGGGGGGTGTAAAGGGGATTCAGACTCGTCCAGGGTCACACAGCTAGGAAGTATCTGAGGTCACATTTGAACTCAGGACCTCCCATCTCCAGGTCTGGCTCTTTATCCGTGGAGCTGCCTACCGGGAACCCCGAGGCCTCTTCAGGGCAGGGGTTCTCTGAATAACAGAAGTCACCCCCGGGGAGCCAGGGGAGACCCTGCCCAGCTTTCTTCCTGCCTCCCCTCAGAAGCCCCAAGGACGGAGCAGAAAGCCTGGGGCTGAGCACGAGTGCCTGTCACGTTGGCATTTGGAGGCATCCCTGGCCCGGCGCCATACTTTCTTTCCTGAAGTCTCTCCACGTCTCGGCCTCCCGGGCAAAGCCCAGAGAAATGACGGTGTTCTCTCTGGAGGAAGATACAGCCCAACTGGGCATTCCAGGGGGACCTCCATGGCCAGCCAGCGCAGAGCCGAGTGCCTCACCTCAGCCCCGCGGCCTCTCTGGGCCCAGAAGCCTCAGCTCCTTCCCGGCCACCATGTTTCTTTTCTACTCTAATGATGGGCGCTTCTGTGGGCAAGCCTGGAGCCTCTCCTGCCACACCGTCCTTCTCCAATATAACATCCAGCAGGGCGGTAGGAAGGAAGAGGAGCCCACGGGGGTGGGGGTGGCCCCCATTCCTTTTCTCCTTGGCCTCTGAGACCTCTGTCCGGCTCCAGCCCAGCCAATCTGGCTCCATTACTGCCCCCTGTGCTCCTCTGGGCATCTTCGTCCAGTGTACACAGACCAGAAGCCCCCTCTGTCGCCACGGCCTTCTCAGCATTTTCTTCTCTGCCATCTCACCAGGGCTATTCAAATGGGACTTTCTTGAGGGCAAGAAATCTCTTGTTGTCTTTCCTTTCGTCCACACCACTTAGCCCAGGGCCTCACATACAGTAAGCACTTATTACATGTTTCCTGATGGATGATTGGTGAGGCCATCCTGGCAGGAGACTCCCAACCTGAATTCAAACATCAAAACAACCAATACATCTGAGGCAGGATTTGAACCCAGCACTCCATCTCCCATTCTACACTGCCTCCCCCTTTCCTGGCCAACCCCTTCTAGAAGACCAAAATCACAATTAAACGAGGATGGGGAAGATCAAGGCAGAGAAAGTCCAGCACTATGGAATACGCACATTTAGAATAATGCCAATGTGACAGCAGGTGAACATCCCTGGAGAGCCCCTCTTGAGGCTCCCCATTACACCCCAGAGGGTCCCGCACAACCCTTTGTAAAGCAGCAGCCTCCAATCCCCCTGCTGCAGATGCAAAGCCCCAAACGCCCCCAGAGACTCGGCCAATGAAGTCTGCCGTCGTCAGAGCATCGGCGGAGGTAAAACGATGGTCCGCCGTGACGGCGACCCACAACCACGCAGGACTGTTTGCGATGTTTTAAATAGAGGACGTCCCTCCACATAGGCCATACGTGAACCAGGCACTGCGCCAACATCAGACTAGAAAAGGGAGCAAAAGACAGGCTTGGCCCTCAAGGACACAACAATAAAGTCCATTCAAAATACCATAATAATAAATCTGGGAATTAGCCTCCCAAGATACACTTAGGGCTTACACAGTGTTAAGATTAAAAATGATAAGGACTGATATAATAATAGAAATTAGTATTTTAATTAAAGCCATGCTGATAGGGATAAAAATCATTAGACCACACGCTTATAAGTATTCAAACTGCCGCCTCAGACATTTTACCTTTTCGTACCTTCACGCGCCTGGTAGCTAAAGAGGGCAACTTCCTCCTGACCCAGGAGACTTATCCCCTCTCTTACATCATCATACTTCCTGTTTGCCATGAGGAATCATGGGAAATGTAGTTTCAAAGTCTCCCACATGTCCATAGGAAATATATAACATACTTTTAAATGGCATCTTCCCAATTCCAAATATACAACGGTGATAATGATAATAATAATAATCTAGAATGTACATAGAGCTTTCAGGTTTACAAAATGTGATCTCATTTGGTCCTTTAAATAGCTCTATATTAGGATTACCTTGACTGTAAAAGTGGAGGAAACTGAGGTGAAGTGACTTGTCCAAGGTTACACAGCTAGAATACATGAAGCAGAATTTGAACTCGGGTCCTCCCAATTCACCGTCTAACCCTCTCCACTGTGTCACCTAACTGCCTCTACAGAAAGCATTAACTATTTGGGGAAATGTTCACTGGTCATGGTCAGATGATGTCAACATAAAACAATGACGTTAGGGCAGTAAATGATATTCCGTGCCACGCTGTCCTCTGTTTTTCTGTGTCCGAGCTCACACAGAGCCTTGACCATAATACTAATACATGGCCCAGTGGGTAAAGTGTGGAATGTGCAGCCAAGAAAACAGGTTCAGAGCCTACCTCGGTCCCTTTGCTAGCTATGTGACCCTGATCAGGTCATTTAATTTCTGTCTGCCTCCGTGTGCTCATCTGCAAAGAGGGACAATCGCAGCTCTGTCCCTGGGTTGTCGTGAGGCTAAAATGAGACAATGCTTGCAAAGCACTTTGCAAACCTTTAAACACTATCTACATGCTGTTATTGCGATGAATATTATGATGTCAAACTCCCGCAGGTTTATTTTGTCAACCTAAACAAAATAATAACAAAAAGGCAAGAAATTCAAGCTAAATAATGTTTAAAATGATCCGAAAACGAATAAGAACAGGTACGATGGCTCACGCCTGCAGCCTCCCTTTCTGGGGGCATTGAGGCTGCTGGCTGGCTTCAGTTTGGGAGTTTTCAGCCACAGCAGGGCTAAAGACGTTTGGGCATCCACACTAAGTTCACGCCTGAGCCCCTGGGAATGGAGGGCCAGCAGGCTGCCTAAGCAAGCACAGTGATCTGACCCAGGGTGGGAAGATAGATTAAGTTAAAATACCGGGATCGGGCCCAAGAGGGGCTGCTGTGCTGGGCAGGATAGGAAGACCTAGCCTCCCCACCCTAAGTAAAGGAAGGAAGGAAGGAATGAAGGGGGCAATCCATGGCAGATTTTTTACTACTTGCATTAATTATCAATTAATTAAGTTATTAATGAATCAAATTAAATAATTAATTGTCTGGATTAAGTTAAAATAAATTAGATTCAATAACTAATTTATTAATTACAAATAATTAATTGGTGATTGATGCAAATAATTATAATTAATAAATTATCAAAGCTATTTTGTGCTGATTGAAAAATAAGAAAAGTGCTCAAGAGAGCAGACTAGGTAAGCCAAGCCTAGACGCAATCAGAAGAGTTTAGGGCCGAAGGAACTCAAGAACTCAATTTCCACCCTGAACAACAGCTACTGGGAAAATAGGAAGTTTGGCAGAAATGAAGGTGAGGAACATCTTACATCACAGGCAAAAATAATTCCCACCCAACCTCCAGATAAAAGGTCAGAGCTTTTTAAAAGTCTGAGGACAATGGGAGGACGTGTCTTTCACAACTGGAGTTAGGGAGGGAATTATTAAACAAACAACTGTGGTGGTTTAATGGGGAATTGTCTTGTTTTCCAAATGGACCTATGATTTCATTTGGACAGAGAAGTCTCAGTGAGGAAAGAACCTCTGTCAGTGTGGACAGCTCTAGAGTCTTCAAGTCTTGCCCGGTGATGCTAAAAGATAAAGGAGGCCTTTTCTGATGGAGAAGATTAACATTTTTCTGCACCAACAAACTGAATTCAGCTAGAAGAAGGGAAGACAGATTGCAGCTCCTGCTGATAAAAACTCGCTAGCCAAGATCTCTAGGAAACTGATACAAATATCCAAGATCAAGAGCCACTTCCCAGGAGATAAGGAGATGGACAAACACTTTCCCAGAGAACAAATGTAGGCGATAAAAGAATCAGTTTTCCGTCATGAAAGATAAGAGAAAAGCAGGCTAGAAGCAGTGTGAGGTTTCGCCTCGCACATGTCACCTTGGCAAAGATGACAAAAGACCAAAAGGACCAGCGTTGCAAGGGCCAGAGGAAATGGATCTCTTGATAACCTGCTGGGGGAGTGGGAACTGGCCCAAATGTTCTGGAAAAGAATCTAGAACTAGATTCGAGAAGTTACCAAACTGTCCACATGGGTGTCCTAGCCACATCACTAAGAGATACATGCTCCATGGAGCCCAAGGACAGAAGGAAATGGCTCCAATGTACCAGAATACTCAAATGTATATTATTTTGGAGTAGGAAAAAAATTAGAAACCAAGACAAAACCCGACAGTTGGGGACAGGCTGAAAAAAAAATTTGGCATCTGAATATAATGGGGAGTCACAGTAGTGTAAAAAACAACAAATACCACACAAGTCAAGGAAACTTGGAAAGACTAAAGGGAATGGCTGCCAAATTAAGTAAGCAGACTCAAGAATAGAAATAACACAATGACCCTAATAATGTAAAGAAAAGCAACAATGAAAGACATTGTTTCAACCAAGAAACTTCAAAGGAATGATAGTGGAAGCATATGTCCCACTGTGGGACACAAAGGTCCCAAATGCATCCCTCTAGGGTCAAAAGGGACCTCAGAAGTCATTTAGTCTAGGTCTATAGAGGTTCAATGACTTATCCAAGGCCACTTAAGTAGTAAATCTTGGAGGCAGAACTCTTTCCACTATCAGTGAGCAATGAGACACTTATTGTCAGCCATGTCCATTGGATGAGTTTATTTTGCTTGATTATATATATCATTGTTACAAGAGAGAATTACAGACAGCACAGGAGGCGACAGACAGCAATGCATTTTTTTAAAGCATCATCAAATTCAAATGCAGATTAAAATGGCAACTTCCATTACATAAAATTAAAAAGCTTTTGCACCAACAAAATCAATGCAGCTAGAATATGCAGAGTCGATTCTTAATTAGGAAAAAAAAATGTAATGAAGCTATGATCTCAGCAATGCAGATTCCCATCCGCCCATGCCAGCTCATCTTTTTCATCCTTAAATCTCTTTGCTGACGTCATTTACACCTTTTTCTTCATCATTCTTTCTCATGCAATGTGACCTGCTCGAGCTATTTGGGTGATCCCTCAATGTTCCCCAAAGGAAAAACCGAGCAGTGCAGAAAACCTGTTGTCTACATTAAGTTCTAACTCCTAACTAATCCTGAGACAATTTCCCTAGAACCCAGGGAAGGGGAAAGGAATATGCACTTACACAGTGGCTATTACGTGCAGCCACTGAGCCAGGAGCTAAGGGCTTCTCACAAATAGTATCTCATTTGATCCTCAAGGTAGTTTTATTATTCTCAACCCCATTTTACAGCTGAGGAAACTGAGGCAAACAGAGGTTAAGTAACTTGTCCAGGGTCATGCTTATTAAATGAGGCCAGATCTGAATTCAAATCTTCCTGATTCCAGGCTCAGCTCTCTATCCACTGTACCATTTAGCTGCCACAGTGGATTCTTTTTTTTTTTTTTTTTTTTTTAACCCTTGTACTTCGGTGTGTTGTCTCGTAGGTGCAAGATTGGTAAGGGTGGGCAGTGGGGGTCAAGTGACTTGCCCAGGGTCACACAGCTGGGAAGTGGCTGAGGCCGGGTTTGAACCTAGGACCTCCTGTCTCTAGGCCTGACTCTCACTCCACTGAGCTACCCAGCTGCCCCCCCCCTTTTTTTTAATACTGTGTATTACTTCCAAAGAAGAAGAGTTTTAAGGGCTAGGCAATGGGGGTCAGGTGACTTGCCCCAGCTCACACAGCTAGGAAGTATCTGAGGGCAGATTTGAACCCAGGATCTCTGATCTGTGGGCCTGACTCTCTATCCATTGAGCTTTCCCTTTAAAAGGTTATAAATACTTGTTGTTTAACTGATTTTTACATCGCATCTATTTCCCACTGTATACCACCTCCTTCCCTCATCCAGAAAGCCATTCTTGATTATAAAGAATTTTAAAGGCATGATCTGTTCTCAGTCAACTCTTCATGGTCACTGCCTGCTTTCTAGGTGCTCACCAACCATCTCTTTACTAAGCTGTTCTAGAGTTTTGTGAGGAATCACCTCATTGGCTTACAGTGGGCAGATTCTATTCTCTTTTCCTTTTTCGAAACTTGGGGAAATATTCCGTCCTCATCAGGCCTGCCGACCCTCTTTTAGTCTGCACGCCCTTTCCAATATCACTGACAGTGGCTCAGACATCATTTCGGCCAATTTGATCAGGATCTAAGGAGCCCATCATCTGACACAGTTTGCTAAATTCAAGGACAGAGACCTTAGGCAAGCCCTCCCTCTGCCTGCCTGCCTGGCCGTCTCTCTCTCTCTCTCTCTCTCTCTCTCTCTCTCTCTCTCTCTCGCTCTCGCTCTCGCTCTCGCTCTCGCTCTCTCGCTCTCTCTCGCTCTCTCTCCGGCTCTCCTGAAGGATCTTGGGTATCTGTTCTATCATTTCAAGGAACTGTTTTTTTTTTTTTGACAGAGAAAACAGAAGCAAAAAATAAGAATAGAGCAGCTCTGCCTTCCCTCTGTTGTCAGGTATGACATTCCCATCCATTCCAAATAAGAGTCTTATCTCTTTTGTCCTTCCATTTCAGTCAGTCAACTAACACTTTTTAAGCACCTACTATGTGCCAAGTACTGGGCTGAAACCAACAGTAGAAGGGAAAAAACCCCAAATATCCCTGTGCTTGGCTTTCCTGGCCAGCCTGCTGGCTCTGAGTCCTCCTGCCATGCTTTTACGGTACTGGCCCCATTTCTGTATTTGTTCTCTGTTACCTGCCTTGGCTTCTGCCTTCCAGTGTGTCCGGAGAGCTTTCGGTGTGTATCCAAATCA
>NW_025392693.1:0-7259 GCF_016433145.1 Gracilinanus agilis
CCCTTTGGTTATCAGCTTCTGTATATTCCCTGACTCTAGGAGGCTTCCTTGATTTTAACCTTCAATTCTATCATTACCTCATTATATTTTATATAATCTTTGACTTGATGCCAACTCCTCAGTGAGACCTATACCACTCTCTTTAACAACATAGAATTTAACTTCTTTGTTATTCTCTTCATATTTATTCTATATGTAATTATGTATGTGTTGGTGACTCATCTAAAGGGAGGTAAAATCCTTGAGATAAGGGATATTTTTTCAATCCTTTTATAAATATTATCAGTACCTAGTACATTTCCTGGTTCAGAGTACATACTTACAAAATATTTGTTAACTGATCAGTCTTTATGTTTCTCATTGTTTGGGAGTGTCCTCAAATATAGGCATATTTTCTTCAAACCATCTTTACCCATAGTCTATTTTCATACAGTTTAGGAAGAATGGAAAAGAATTAGTAGTACAGATACATTTCTAGGAATTATAATAATCCATATTAGTTGACTTTGATTCAGTTGATTAATATAGGTTGGGATGAATGAATTTGGGAGTTGGGTTCACAACTTATTCTGTGGAGATATTACTGTAGTATTTCCACTTATCTTGGAATTTGTTTTTGTCATAATACATTAGATTACATTATCATGTCTGCCATGTCAACTCCAAAATCTAATGGTGACCATATGGAAGTGATTTCTAAAGCAGGTGGCTATAGACTTCTAAGTCACCCTGCAAAGCCTGCCTGTATATCTGTGTTTTTTTGGTGTCTACTATGTGCAAAGCACTATATTATATATTGTGAATAGAAAGTAAAAAATAAATCAGTCTACACCTTCATAGAGCTAGCATTATATATGGGAGATACTGTAGATACATAGAATATTTAAAATGAAATAATTAGAAAAAAAAAGTAATTTTTTGGAGGAAGAAAGCACCAATGTGGGAGAGGAGTGGAATCAGAAAAAAACAACAAAAACAAAAGCAATTCAGAAGAAGGAGTATGTGTACTGATCCTTGAAAGGAGCTATGGACACCAAGAAATAGAGATGAGAGGAGAGTGCATTCAAGCATCAAGGATAGATTTTATGAATATTAGGTGAACAATAGAATTTCAAATTCAACAAAACAACTACAAGGTTAATTTTTTTTTAAAACCCTTACCTTCCATCTTGGATTCCATACTGTGGATTGGCTCCAAGGCAGAAGAGTGGTAAGGGTAGGCAATGGAGGTCAAGTGACTTGCCCAGGGTCACACAGCTGAGAAGTGTCTGAGGTCAGATTTGAACCTAGGGCCTCCTGTCTCTAGGCCTGGTTCTCAATCACTGAGCTACCCAGCTGCCCCCCAGGCCAGTTTTTTAAGATGCATAGTTTGCAAAACGGAAAGAAAGGTAGGCTTGGACCAGATTGTAAAAGAGTCTTTGAACCAAGTTATAAAAAAAAAAAAAATAGTTGCGGTTTCAATGAAGTGTGTGGGATTAAAGGATTATCCTTATAAATCCAACAAACGAGATGAGGCAGGGAGAAAACGGAGCTATTTGTCCTTTTTCTCTTTAATAAATAAAAAAGAAAATTACTATGGTATTTTAAAGGTTTCATAAAAGAAATTCTAGAGAATCTGGGGAGGATGACGGTAATGCCAGCCTCATTGTTGTTGTTGTTTTGGAGCTTGTGTTAGATGTAACGAACAGAAACTTCAATCACACTTGAGCAAAATAATCTCTTTAAATGGTACTCAAAGAGTTGATGCCAGGTATAGTTTTGTGGGAGTAAAATAGCACCAACATGATATATCCAGTTACATTGCTCCTTGTCATGTACTTTCTGCTCTAGCCAAAATTGAGAGCTTATGCGTCAAACATGACATTTCTTTCCCTTATAGCACATTCATTTTTCAACATCTGGAATACTGTCTCCTACTCCTAAATTGCAACAGTACTTTCTGATTCTCTTTTCTGTCCTTTCTAGTCATGTAGTCTACCACCACTTCAACAATAACCTAATTAGTAGAAAAAGATCTTGGGAAATCTCAGTCACGCTTAACTTTATCCTTCTGCTCAGGCCACCTCCTCTACAACCTCCTTACCATTTTCCTCATTTCTCCTATCAGAGACCAAGTCCTTAAGGAAAGACTCATTGGCTTTTCCATTCCCTTATTGGTGACTGACTTTATTAGAATACTGTTTCAAGAAGCCCTACGCAAATTTTATCCCTCCTTATAGTCGCTCCAATTCTGGAACAAAGAATAATGGTGAAATCAACTCTGTCATTATCCTTGGATGAGAAATTTCCTGGCTTCTTTGTTATGACAACTCTTTTGCTTCATTTAAATTTCTCCAAGAAATAGTGAAAGTCAGAGACAATGTCTTTAATTTTACCCATTTCCCATTTTTAAGATCCAGAATTTTATATAATCAAAATGAGTTGCAACTACTATAATTAAACATATGATATTTTTTTTCATTTTTGTGTTTTCTCCTATTTTGAAATGATTTGGTTTCTGTTAAATAGTTAAAAAGTATAACTAGTTTATAATAGAACAATATCCATTGAAGTATAAACTCTGCTAAATGAAATAACATAGATTAAGTCAAAATTAAAATATTATGTCAATAACAAGCCATTTTGCCATTCCTATAGTAAATGTCCTTCTTTTAAAACATTTCATGCATTGTACACCATGAGTAGCACAATACAGGTATTTTTCTTGAATGAGGCATTAATGATATATAGAAATCAGATTTTTGAGTGGTCCATAACATCACTAAAGTACAATAATAACTGCTTACGTAGAACCCTCAAATAACTGTGTGAGGTAAGCATCACAGGGATTATGATAACTATTTTACAGATGAGGAAACTAAGGCTCAGAGAGACAAAGCTAGTTTCTTCATGGTAGCATTGCCATAAGCAAGTGTCTGAGGCAGCATTCGAACCTAGATCTCTCCTAGCTTTATTTTCAGGTTTTTTTTTCACTAAATAAATTTTATTTTACTACATATTTCTATCATTCTGTCTTTTGTCAACATTTGCATTAGGTCCACTATAAACAATTATTTTGGAGATTCTGTTGCTATACTTAATCTATAAGAAATCAAAACACTACTACTCCATCATTTTCCTAGAGGTATATTGTCTCCCTCATTAGAACATAATCTTTTAGGATAGGAATTATTTCTCCTTTTTCTTTTTAGGTGTACTTAGCAAAATGACTCCTGCATATACATGTGTGTTGTTGATCAGTTCTGAGTCTTCAAAGAATGAAGGCAATTGAAATGTTACTGAAACAGTATGGAAGTACTTTAAACATATCTATGTTATTTGTCTCCTCTCTATAAATGGTATTTGAAGATAAAAATCAAATACACAAAAAATGGACCATCAAAAGACTTTCCCTGGAAAGGTAAATATGAAGTTAGCAATTTTTTTTTTACTGTACATCTGTTAAAAGCCAATGAGAGGGGCAGCTATGTGGCTCAGTGCATAGATAGTTAGGGCCTGGAGATGGGAAATCCTGGATTCAAATCTGACCTCAAACTTCCTAGTAACAGGACCCTGGGTAAGTCACCTAACTCTCATTGCTTAGCCCTTAACACTCTTCTTTGTGTGTATATAGGCATGTGTATGTATATGCCCACATATTTAAGTAATATTTAAAATAACAGTTGCAAGGCTTTAAATAACATGATAAAATATGTAATATACTTAATCTATGTTATTTCATTTAGCAGAGTTTATACTTCAATGGAATAACCTTTGAGAACTCAAGGTCAGTTTTATTTCATGATGAGTTTTCTGAGTCTTTGGGGAGGAAACAGCAACAACAATAAATAATAAATGTAATTTTCTAATTTTTACCCTTGAAATGAAAGTTACATCTGTAATTCTGTTTGTCTAAACATTCACATTTGATTTAATAGGTAATATTCCAAAATAACTTTCAAAGTTCCTTAGAATTGCAAGCAACATACTACTTATATTAGCCATTCAGTGATAAATCAATGATTTATTCAGAACTAAGCAAATGACACTATTCATTTAGAGAACAATATAATATGTTCAGCTCTTCTTTGTATCTAAAATAAATTGTCTTTTTATTGAATTTTTACTTGAGGTGAAACTAAGATTGGTATAACTTGTTTATGATTAAAAGGATCCCCTGGGTTTGTTTCAAAATTGTGAAACTCTCATATGGAAATAAATGGAAATGTATAATATTTTTGTATAATATATATCCTCAGATAGCTTTAGGTAAAATTATGAAGTAAATAAAGTCTATTTTCCAGAATCCTCCACTCCACTTGAATAATAATGACAATAAAACACTAATGTGCTATATGATATAGCGGAGAGAGAGAAGGTTTTAATGTCAGGAATAGTGGCCATTAATTCCTTCCTCTGACTCATACTGTCTCTACTTCCCTAATCAAGTCATTTAACACCTTCAGGCCCCAGAAACTATGTTTCACTGCAAATTGCAGAGCAGGTTCTGATCTGCATTGGGAGAAGGAATTTCTTCACAGGGAATTTTGTATAGTGATGAAATCATAGCCTTGAGCCTCCCCTTCCATTCTACCCTAACCCAGTCTTATAACTGTATGATTTATTGTATGGAAGGAATTTTAACCATCACTTGAGAAGAGGAGTCAAATCTTCCTCTCACTGCAAGTTGAGCCTTTCATATACAGCTACAAGACTTGTTTCCTCTGAGGGAAGGAGGCAAGGGGCTGGGTTTAGAATCATCCATCTGTACTCAAAAGACTACTTCCATCTGTATCAGTGCACAAGGCAGCTATCAACTCTTGCTGTCTGATCTTTCAGCCAAAATATGGAGAACTTCAAGTGCACTCTCTAAAGTTACAGTCTTCAATTGCTCCCACTATTTATTGCCTTTTCTCTTATATAAGTGCTGCTGTATGAAAGTAGCGAAAAAAATCTCATAATCTTTTTGTCTGACTCTACTACAAATTTGTGGCTTTCACTACTGCTAGACAATCCTGCTATACTGGTTTTATAAACTAACATCCAATTCCCCACAGTGGCTTTTCCAGAGTTTTTCATCTCTCCTCAAACCTGCCATGATCATCCCAACCCCACCTCCTCAGCTGAGAAATTTATCTCATATTAAATAGCAAACAGATGAAGCCATTTGCCATGAGCTCCCTAAATTCTTTTTTTTTCATCTTGTCTTCATTTTCATTCTGCTCCTATATCCTCCTTCACCCCATTTTCACAAAGATGACACAGTTTTAATTGCTTGCCAAGGCTACTCCCCTCTATCTGCTAAGGCAACCCCATTCTATCCCATTTGCTTCAACAGATAGACCTCTCTGTCATCCCTATGTTGTGATTTTTTTCCAACTCTCCCAATCTATTGGTTCATCCCCTATTGCCTAAAGAAATATCCATGTATCTCCCATTAAAAATAATTGCTTGACCCTTCCGTTCTTTCTTTTGTCCTCTTTCTCTTCTACTATTTGTGGCTAAATTCCTTTAAAAGTAATTAATCTACACTCCTTTTCTTTGAGCCAATGACACTGACTTCGGCATTCCATGATTGAGGATACTCAGTTTTCCAGCTACAGACATTTTTTCTGGTTGTGTTCCATGCCTAGAATGCTATTCTTTCTCATCTCCACTTCCTGGCTTCCCTGGTTTCCTTTGGGTTCCAAATAAATCCCATTTTCCATAGGAACCATTTCACAGTCCCTCTTAATTCTAGTAACCTTCTCTACATTACTTATTTCAGATTTATTCATTGCAGAACTTGTTTGGACACATTTACTTGCTGTGTTTTCCATTGGACTGTGAGCCTCTTGAAGGGAAGGATTGTCTTTTACCCCTCTCCCAATGGTTAACACAGTGCCTGGCACATAATAGACAATAAATATGTACCAATTGACTGCCTGATTATTTTAATCTTACTGCCAACCTGGTCATGTAAATAAGGAAGCTATATTGGTTTATTATCCTCATTTTAGAGGAGAGGAAATAGACCTTGAGAGATTGTTGTTTGATCCAGGTGATTTTGTAGAGCCAGAACAAGCCATTAGGATTTCTGACTCCTGGCCTGTCCCATTAGCATTTATTGCAACAACCTCCCCCAAGCACCCTTATCTCCTGAGCTTACTTTTCAGGGAGAACATATGAAATTGATTAATCAAATTAAATTGGTCAATTTTTAAAAAAGGTATCTTAACCCCACTAAAATGTATATATTTAAAAAAAAATGAATCGCTCACTTAGTGATTTCTACATACTATCAAAATTTCTGAGGTATTATGCTGACTTTCAAAATTTTCCTACATCCATTACCTCTCCCATTTAATCTCTCAGACATCTTGAAGATGTCTTTCTTGTGCATACTATATCGTTGCTCAGAATATTTCAATAGCTTGATATTATTTACCTTCTTGAGGTCCAAATTTATTTGTCAAATCCAAACATAATTTTTTAGGTTCTGCCTTTTTCCTCAGTTATTTTGCTTCACACTACAGCCAAAACAGTCTATTCGCAAATCCTTTGAATTCCTTTTATATGTTTTCATCTCTATATCTTTTGTCACTCAATTATTTTATGATTTTTTTAACTGACTGATTTTAAAAAAATTATTTGGAATACTTTCCATGGTTACATGATTCATGATTTTCCCACTACTTTTTCCTCCCTACTCCTGGAGCTGACAAGCAATTCCACTGAGTTATACATGTATCATTCTTCAAAACCTATTTCCATGTTATTCGTATTTGCCATAGAGTGATCTTTTAACATATCAAAAGCTCAATCATATGTCCATAAAACCACATGATCAATAATATGTTTTTCTTCTTCATTTCTATTCTGATAATTCTTTCTCTAGATGTGAATAGCATTATTTCTCATAAGTTCGTCTGGACTGTCCTGGATCAATCCATTGCTGCTAGTAGAAAAGCCTACTACCTTTGATTGTGCCACAGTGTTTCAGTCTCTGTGTATAATGTTTTCTTGGTTCTGCTCATTTCACTCTGCATCAATTCCTGGAGTTCTTTCCAGTTCACCTGGAATTCTTCCAGTTCATCATTACTTTCAGCACAATAGTATTTCATCACCATCAGATACCACAATTTGTTTAGCCATTCCCCAATCAATGGACACCCCCTCATTTTTCCATTTTTTTCTTACCAAAAGAGTGCCGCTATAAATATTTTTTACAAATCTTTTTCCTTTTTATCCCTTTGAGGTACAAACCTAACAGTGATATGGCTGTATCAAAGGGAAAGCAT
>NW_025392694.1:0-7718 GCF_016433145.1 Gracilinanus agilis
ATATATATGTATATATATATATATATTCCTTCTATTCTTCTATTCCTTCTACTACTCCTGGTGATGTTCTTGATCGCTGGATATTTCTTTTGGAGGTCCCCTTGCTCCACAACTATTCAGGGAAGCGTGAGAATAGGTAGTGTGATGGGGTGAGAGAGGGTGCCTTAGATGGAGAAGGAGGAAGGAACAAACATTTATTAAGCACCTATTATGTGCCAGGCACTGCACTAAGTACTTTATAAGTATCTGAGGCTGATTTGAGGGAGTTAGGAGATGGGATTCTCAGTTCTTCTGCTAATCTCTGCGGAACCATGAGAAGACCACTCACTTGGCTTTCTGGACCTTCCCCCCCATTCCCCTGCCATCTGGATAACAGTGGGGAAATTTAGAGATCATTTGTTGTTGTTGACTCATTTTAGTCATATCCAACTATTTATGACCTGATTTGGGGTTTCCTTGGCAGAGATCTCAGAGTTTCCTTCTCTAGCTTATTTGACAGAAGTGGAAACTGAGGCCACCAGGGTTAAGTGATTTGTAAGTATCTGAGGCTGGATTTGAATGTAGGTCTTCCTGACTCCAGATCTGGCGCTCTGTGTACTATGGTGCCTCCTAGCAACTCCACTAAATGCCTTCTATCAATGCAGATGTAGGCACTTGCCTGGCTGCTCATGGTCACACGGAGTTGCCTGGGCACGCTGGAAGGTTAAGGGACTCGCCCGGAGTCATGCAGTTGAGAGGGACCAGAGACAAGACTCCGGAACCCAAATGTTCCTGACACTAAGACCTGCCTTTCTACCTTCTACCTCTTCATCTCTATCAGGATTTTTTCTGGATCTTTCTGGAACCCAGTTAGAATGATCAGAATGATGGTGGACATTTATCCATCTGTGGAGGAAGGAAGGGCCTTGGGGGCTTGTGAAGGGTCAGGGAAGACCCCGGACATCTCTTTACAGGACCAGGAGATGGAGCGGAAGACAAGGGGAGTCTGTAAACTGCAAACGAGCCTCTGCTTGGGAAAGCCCTCAGTCTACCTCCGACTTCACCAAGTGCCTTTTGGAGCCGAGCTTTAGAAGGTAGAGGAAGAAATGGACTTTGTTGCAAACTGCTGGAGCTTGCGACTTGAAATCAGAAGCATGCAGCATATTGGCTTTTCTTAAGGGATTATGAGGTGTTTCATTGTAGGGGCTTTGGGATGCTCTGGGACCGATGGAATGTGACAGTTACAAAATCACCGCTTTGGGCGAAGCGGGGCCAGTGCTGTTTCTCAGTCTTGGCTGTCCCTGCTCCGTCTCTCCTCACCCTCTGGGAGGTTCTTTTGGGGATTTGGGGCACAGGCTAAGGGAAACGGTGGAGGTCACTCTAAGAAGGGTCCCCAGGGGTCTGGCTCATCCTTTCCACATCAGGGATTGCCCTAGAGGAAGGAGGCCTTGATGGGTGGGTTTCATGGCTCTAAAGTACTGTCTGCTTACCAAGAACAGCAGTCAGGGTAAGATGCAATGGAAAGATGGCTGCGCTTGGAATCAGGGGACCTGGGTTCAAATCCCACACCTACTACTTGCTACTAAACAAGTCAGATTTCTTGGATTTAATTTCTGTATCTATAAAATGGTGGAGTGAAATGTTGGTCCAGATTTCCTCTACAGTTCTTTCTAGCTCTAAAACTATGGTGGGACTTTTACTGCTTAACATTTTTATTGATGATTTGATGCTATGATTACATGCGTAATAGCTGGCACTTATATGGTGCTTTAATGTTTTTATAGCCCATTTTATCTTCACAACATTGGGTAGTAGGTGCTATTATTATCATCCCTATATTTCAGATGAGGAAACAGACAGAAAGAGGTGAAGTGACTTGCCCAGGGCCACACAGCTAGTTAGTATGTAAGGCAGGATTTGAATTCAAGTCTTCCTGACTTCAGGTCCAGTGCTTTTTCCACTAAGGCATCTAGCTGATGGATGATGGAGGCGATTACTCATAGCACATAGAGGATAGGATATAGGATGCATAATTTTGGGACTGTAGATTTAGAGCTGGAAGGAATTGTTGGAGAAATTCTAGTCCAATTTCCTCATTTTATAGCTAGTGAAACGGATTTAGGGAGTCCAAGTGACTCGCCTGAGGCCACATTGGTATTCAGTAGTAAAAGTAGGATTGCACCCTGTTCCTCTGACTTCAAGTAGCCAGGTAGCCCAATGGATAGAGAACTGGGTTTGGAATCAGGAAGAACTGAGTTCAAGTCCAGCCTTAGACATTTATGAATTGTGTGACCCTAGGCAAGTCACTTAACCCTGTTAGCCTTAATTTCCTCATCTGTCAAATGAGCTAGAGTTGGAAATGGCAAACCACTCCAATATTTTAGCTGTGGGACCCTGAGCAAGTCACTCAACCCTGTTTGCCTCAGTTTCCTCCTCTGTCCAAATGAGCTGGAGAAGGAAATGGTCAACCATTCCAGTATCTTTGTCAAGAAAACCCAAAGTGGGGTCACAAAGAGTTGGACATGCCTGAAATGACTGAACAAAACAAACTCTGACTTCCGAGCTCCCACTTCCCCCACTATACAAAAAATGATCCCTTGAATTGCAATATGTTACCACTGGTGGATGTCAGTGCTGCTGCTCATTGAACTTTATTTAGGAAATTCAGAATCCTACACTCAAAGGGTAGAGGGGGAGTGGGGAGGGGATGCTTCATCCCTTCTCCTTCCAGCTTTTCTCTGAAAACTTGTGAAGCTTTCAGGAAATGAGCCCAGGAATCAGCCCAAGCAGGAGGGGAGAATTCCAAAACAGAATGCTTGATCATCCAAGAGTTAGAGGATGTCAGGTGTTAATTTACATATGATATTCCTTGTCTCTATCCTTCCCCAGTCCCCTAGTTATTGCCAGTCTATTTTGGCTGGTCCAGCATTGAAGCTGGAGCCAGCCAGGGAGATGGTGTCCCACTCCCATCTGGTGTGAATTCCATTCAATTCCATTCAACAAACATTTCAATGGCAGGAGCTGGGCTGTCCCAAAGGCGGGAGGCCTTGATGGATAGGTTCAATGGCCCTAATGTGCTGGCTGGTGAGAAACAGAGGAAAAGACTCCTGGACTCGTAGGCCTGGGGCTCACCTATATATCCCTAAAAGGATGTCAACTCCTTAAAGGAAAGGATGACCTCATTTCGGCCTGTTCGGCTCCGTCTTTGACTTACACATAACAAATATTTAAGATAAATGTTTTGACTTGAAATGGCTGGCTAAATAAAAGCAGAAATGGAGGAACCAAACAGCAGGTCAACTCTTTGCAAACTAGACAGTCTTGACCATCAGCTTCAAAGAGTTCAGCTGGGATTTTCTGAGGAGCTGGGACCAAAGGCTAGTGGTCCCCAATGATGGCAAGAATTTAGTAATGACCTAAGAAACAGGAGAACCTGGAAAAGGTTCATTAGTTGACTTAGTTTAGTCAAAGAGTAGTTAGGTAGTAACAATAATTAGTCAGGAGAGGCAAAGTCAGTAAACCTTAATTAAGTGCCAGCTATGTGCCAGGCATTGTGTCTTTAAGCCCTGGGGATACAAAGAAATGCAAAATTCAGTTCCTGCCCACAGGAAGCTTCCAGTCTAATGGGGGATACAAATGCAAACAAGTATGTACAAATAACATATATTTACATATATCATGTATATATCATAGGTAACTTACAAATAGTTATATATATTTATAAATATATATACATACACGTATGATAAATTAGAGATAATCAAGAGAAGGAAGGTGCTAGAATTAAGAGGGGTAGAGAAAGGCTGCCTGTAGGAGGTAGGATTTTAGCTGGGACTTGAAGGAAGTCAGGGTTGCCAGGAGGTGGAAATGGGAAGGTAGAGAGTTCCAGGAATGGGAGAATGAGAGATGAGGATGCCTGGAGTCAAGTGATGGAGGGTTTTGTTCAAGGAACAGTAAAAGAGGTCAATGGCACTGAACTGAAGAATATGGGGCAGGGTGCAAGAAGCCTGGGATGGGATGTGTGTGTGTGTGTGTGTTTGAGTGTGTGTAGGGAGCAGATTAAGAAGGGCTTTGTGCACCAAACAGAGGATTCTATATTTGATCATGGAGGTATTCGATTTAATTGAGTATAAGTGGAGGAGTGAGGAAGGGGAAGGAAGAGGATGTGGTCAGATGCGCTTTAGGACTTTGACAGCAGTGTGGAAGATAGCTGGAGTGGGGGAGGTGTGTGTGTGGTAGAGAGCCTTTTGTAATCCTGGGGTCTCTCTACCCTGAGAAGCTGTCTGAGTGGAGTACTGAGGGACCATCTTGGGAGGCGATGGCTGTGTTTTCAATGGATAGGGGTCTGTCAAGCAGCCCTAGCTTCCTTTACTGATCCATGGTTCATTCATTAGTTAGAATTTCAGCTAAGACTTTCTGGAATGGGTGTCTTTTTGGTCTTAAGTGGACCCACCTCTTGGGGTGGTGGTGGCGGGTTTCTTAGATTTTCTGTTATGGTTGAGGTGGGACATCTCCCTATTTGTCCTAGAATTTCTTCTTTCAAACATCAGGCTGGGTGGGGAGGTGTTAATTCTAAGCTCCAACAGAGCTGAATCGGTTCTATTTTTCTTCCCTGTTGCCAATCTGCAAAGCTTTTTGACCAGGCGGACCCCTTCGGGGCTGCTCCCTCTCTTTCTGGGCCATGGGCTACATTTTTGTGGGGGCTGATATCCCCAGCACAGAAGAGAGAGGGAATGAGACAGAGATGGACAGAGACAGGCATAGAGGCAGAAAGACTGTGGTGGGGGTGGGCTTGGGAGGGTTTATCCTGATCTTGCTCTGAGGCTTCCAAAGAAAATGAAGTCAGTAGAGTATCTGGATGATGGCTGGAGCCCTTGGCTAGCTCTCAGGCTGGCTCAGGCAGTGAGTTTAGCAGTAAGCAGAAATTTGATGAGAGAGCAGGAATAAGCAAACTCTGATTATGATACAGTTGATGGGAATGGAGACATCTGGTACATTTTGTGCTGTACATGGGCCTCAGGAGGACAGCCTGTCTTTCATCTTGGGCTCTGAAGAAATGCTCAGAGCAGCCAGGGAGGGAATTGGCCAACTGTGGGCTCTGCGATTTGGGGCCATTTTTTCCCTTTTCATTTGGAGTAAGTGAAGCAGTGAGGGGATTGGGACAGTGGGGCTAGAGTTGGGGGAGGATGGGAGAAGAGTGAGATGGTGGATGGGTAAAGGGGAGGGGTTGGTTTGAGCAACTTATGTTTAAACAAATAAGGGATGTCAAAGGAAACCAAATGAATAGTCCTTTACTGAGGAGCTAGAAAGTTTCTAGCTAGGTGGCTCAGTGGGTTGAGAGCCAGATCTAGAAACAAAAGGTCCTGGGTTCAAATCTGACCTCAGACACTCCTTGCTGTGTGACTGGGAAAGTCGCTCAGTCCCCATTGCCTAGCCTCCACCATGGACCATGCATGGGTCTTCCTTGGCTAGGGATCTACCATAGACTAGCCATAGAATTTCTTTAGGTAAGACTGTATGTTGGACCAATCATAGGACCTCAGGTCAGGCTCCACCATAAACAAGCCATGATCTCTCTGATTATGCTTTACTATGGATAAACCTTGGCCTCTCCTCAGGTAAAGCTGGAAGGACATTAGAAACCATTGGTTCAAACTTCCTTGGAAAGTAAGGAAACCAAGGCCTAGGGAGTGATTTCATAGACTGGGAGAATTTGAGAGTTAGAAGAGATTTCAGTGGCTCTCTAATCCAAACCATAGCTCAGCAAGAGGATATTTAACCTCTGCTGGAAGATGTCTGGGGAGTAAGGGGAGCATGTCACCCTCTGAGGCTGTTCATTTTGCTCTCGGACAGTTCTTAGGGGGAACAATTTTCTTCTTCTTGGTCTCTTTTTAACTCTTCCCTTCACATCTTTCCAATTGTTCTTGGTTTTGCCTTCTGAGATAAAGCAGAACAAATCTAATCCTTTCTCCATATAACAACCTTTCAAATACTTGATGACAAATTGAGCTTTCTCTAGACTAGATATCCTGAGCTCCTTCAAGTGATTCTCATGATATGAACTCAAGGTTCTTCACTATCCGGGTTGGCTTCTTCTGGACTTTTTCCAGCTTAACAGTGTTCTTTTTAAACTGTGGTGTCTAGAACTGAACACAGTACTCCAGGTGAGGTCTGATCAGAGCAGAGAACTGTGAAACTATTCCCTGCCTTCTTTGTGGAAGTTAGGACTCTCTTAATACAATCAATTTAACTTATTTTTTTTTGACTGTTGTATCTTCCTTCTAACTCATATCGAACTCGCAATCTGTAAAAAACTCCCTAGATCTTTTTTAGAACAATAGCTGTTTAATTATGTCTTACCTGTTTTGTGCATTGGAAATTGATTTTTTATGTCCAGATGTGACTTTACATTTATCCATAGTGAATTTCATCTGATAAGATTCAGCCCAGTTCTCTCATCTTCCCAGATTTTTGAGGATCTTGACCTGTCATCTTCTGGGTTAGTTCTTCCTCTTATCTTTGTGTTACCTGTACATTTGATGAGCATGCCTCCTCTACCTTTATCCAAATCATTGATTCAAACCTTATACAGCAGAGGGCTGAGCACAGATCACTGGGGCGCTCCACTGGAGACCTACTGCCATGTTGACATTGAATCATTAACATTTCTTCTTTGAATTTGATCATCCAACATATTCTTTTTTTAAACCCTTACCTTCTGTTGTAGAATCAATTAAAAATATTGGTTCCAAGGCAGAAGAGCAGTAAGGGCTAGGCAATTGGAGTTAAGTGACTTGACTAGGACCACATAGCTAGAAAGTATCTGAGACCAGATTTGAACCCAGGACTTCCTATCTCTAGACATGGTTCTCTACCCACTGAGCAACCCTGCTGCCCCTAAATGCCTTTTGAGGTACCTTCCAAACCTGCCATTATCTGTGCTTCTGTAAGTAAGTTCTCTGAGGGTAGGAACTGGGTCCTGCATGTATGTCTCTGTGTGCACTGGTACATATTCATAAACTTGCTCTGTTTGGAAGAGGCCCTAACAAAGACCTTTGCCTTCCTGTTAAATAATAGATGTGGCTTCTCTGCATCCTTTTGAGTATGGCTCTGACAAAATACTTGATAATCATTCTGTGATTTTAAAATGCTGTGTTAATATTTGGGGAGGCGCCGTCTGTCCCAGTCTCTTCTGTTAATGCCATCTCACTGCGGAGGCAGAGCAAACAGATGTCAGCCCAGCAGCCCACTGGTCCAAACACTGAGGCTGTCTGTTCTGATTAGGTGAAGTGTAAAACCTCCTGGAGAGGGGGATGAAATGGTTGGGGGCCTGGGCTTAACTGACAGATGTCCTTGCCATGGTTCCTTGACCTGTGTCATGTGCTAATGATGTCAGCTCACTTTCAAGGTGAAGTCACTGTAATTTGAGGTTGTGGATGCTTCTCTCCCTCTCTCTTTCTCTCTCTCCTTCCCATCTCTCTGATTCTCTCTTTCTCTGTCTCCGTTTCTCCCTCCCCCTCTTCTCAGTCTCTCTCTCTCTCTTTCCCTCTTCCTCCTCTAACTCTCTCTCTGCCTGAGAGAGAGAGAGAAAGAGAGAGATAGAGAGAGAGAGAAAAGGAGGGGAGAGAGGGAGGGAGAGAAAAGGAGTGGGGAGAAAGAGAGGAGAGAGAGAGAAAGAGAGAGAGGAGAGAGAGAAAATGAGGGGAGAGAGGGAGAGGGAGAGGGAGAGGGAGAGAGAG
>NW_025392695.1:0-8056 GCF_016433145.1 Gracilinanus agilis
TATCTATTTATTTTATCAATTTATAGTTATATTTATATTTGTTTTTAATGTTAATATTTATAATAGTTGTTCTATATAGAAAGCACATTAATGTTTACAAAATGCTTTTACAAGATCCTCACAGCAACTCTGTCCAGTAAATTCTATTATTTTTTTCTTTTGACAAATGAAGAAACTGAGGCAACAGAGGTTAATTGATTTGCCAGGGTCACACAGCTAGAGAAAGCCCCCAAGTAATAATTCCCTGCCTATAGCCTGTGGTCCTTCTTTTGCTTGCTCATTCACTCTTCTTACCCTCATTCCCTTACCTACCTACTCCCTGTTCACTCCCATATTTGTATCAATACTCTTTCCCATCATTTGCCTTTTCCCCTTCCCTCCTCATTGTGCCTCCATTGGTCCATTCACCTGCTCTTTGGTAGGTTCTATACCTATAAAATAAGAGGAGGGTGCACTCCTAGAGCCTTTCTTCCAGTGAGGAAGATTTTTCCAGAGTAAATTCTGAGTGGAGGCAATAACAAATCAAAGAGGGAGGAATCTTTAGGGGTAACACTTAAGATTAAACCCTGTCTGGGTGACTCCTGAATCGAGAGGCCTCATGTCATGGGTTATATCAATTTAGATAATTAACTAGGGAAAACAAGGTAAAAATTAATACCAAGTTAAAAGAAAAGATAAAGATGAGAAGATACTGCATTTAAATTACTAGAGTTCCCTTCTGACCTATTAGAACAATTTATTAACTACGAGAAATAGATAAAAGTAAAGTTCTTGACTCTGATTATTGATATTTCTTCAAGATATTTCACCTCCCCAAACCAACTGCCTCAATGAAGAGGCAGAAAAGATCCTCGAAACTGCCTACCCGGTAAATGTTTAATTTCTTTGACAACTGCAAACTCATCCACAAAACATTATGCAAAACAATTACTAAAGATTAGGAATGGTATTGCCTCTCAAAATAATAAAAATAAAAGGGGAAAATGAGCTTGGAGAGTGCTTGGCAACGACCCTCAATTAAAATCGACACATCCAGAAAACACGAATAGATAAAACTTGGAAGGAGGACAACAAATAAATGTGAGTTGCTACAGAACTGCTATCGTGTCTATTCAAACTGATTCTTGTCCTTGAAGAAAGGGAAATAACCACATTAGGCCTCGACCACTCTAGTACTCCAATTTACTCTAGAAGTAAGTAAAAATTGTGCTCTAGTCAATGAAATTGGAAAGAAAAAGTACACATGAAATTCATTCAGAGAGAATCCATGCCAGAAGCAATACAAGATGAAAGGCATTTGGGGACTGATGTTCAAAGTATCTCAAATAGTGGAATATTCCATAATATCAAGGATGGTGTTATTGCCCTGAAACTAGGCAACCAAGATCTGTTTACCTTTGTGGATTTTAAAATTAATATACAAGAGCTAAATATTATATTTAATAAAGTTTTATTAATGAAATAACAAAGAAAACTAACTAAAAGGATACTAACCGAAGAGCAAGAGAGAGAGAGAGAACGAAACGGAGCCTCTGAACTTATACAAAAGGTGACCACGCAAACGTAGACAAGAGGTAATACAGAAAGGAAGTTTGGGTAATGTAGTTTTTAGGGATTCAAGATATTTCTAACTCTATACCTTTTTTCAACCTTTAGGAGCAGCTAAATGATGCCATGGTACACTGGACCTGGAGTCAGGAAGACCCGAGTTCATATTCATCCTCAGAAACTTACTCTATGACCCTATACAAGTCATTAGCTTCTTTCAGCTTCAGTTTCCTCAATTGTAAAATGGGGATGCATAGCATAGGAAGGTCTAACTGTGATAATATTTGTTAAGTACTTTTTAAACCTTAAATACGAATGCTAGCTTTTATTATTATCTGTATAACATCTTTATGTATACATTTAGGGCTTTGTCGATGAACATACAATCAAGAATGGGTGAGTTTTTAGAAGAGATTCTCTACAGGAGGCCACGGATTTATTACTCCAGTGGACTGAGAGGTAGTTAGCCAAAAATGTATTTATTAAGCTCTTACTCTATGCCAGGCACGGTGCTTAATGCTGGGAATTCAAACAGAGCAGAGGGTGCAGAATCCCATGATCTCTGCCTCTGACATGTACTTCACCAAAAACATGGATTACAGCCAAGGTTCTGATCTTCATTGGTGGAAGAGCTCTCCACACCAGGAATTCTGTCCAGTCATTCTCACCCACCCTTGTGAGTTCACACAAATACACCCCAAACCAACATCCTAAACAAAAACAAGAAAAAGAGAGGCTGCCTCCATCTCTTTATGCACAATATTTTATAAGAGAGAAAACTCATTTTTTTCCATGCATATCTCATTCAGAAGCAAGACCCATTTGTACATCTCTGCCCTCTTTGTGCACATAATCCATATCAGTGGAAAGAGAGCCAGTTATACCTGGCAGGGACATAAAGGCAGGGCAGAAAACAGCTTCTGCCCCGGGATCAAAGGGCATGCTCCTTCCCACTCGTCTCCCTTTTACCGGTCTGCTCATTCTGTTTTTACTGAGCTCCTGGACTCTTGGCTCTTGTCCAGTCTTCCCAGCTTAGCTAAACTCTTGCCAGCCAGATCCCTCAGCTTGGCTGTTCCTCCCACAACTGGTGCCTTGACATGGCAAGATCATTCCACCCCGATTTACATTTTATTCATGAGTATTAACTGATAAATATTAATAGCAAATCCATGGCAACGCTCGACCTGGGGTACGGGAGTGTGGGGAAATCAAGGAAAGAAACATTTTTTCAGCTCTTACTAGGTGCCAGGCACTCTGCTAAGCTGTAGAGATACAAATACATCCACACACACAAAAAGACAGTTCCTGACCTCAAGGAGCTTATAATATACATATTTTTAATTATGCTTTTTCAGTTATGTTTGGAAAAAGTGGTTGATGATTGTTTTCAGATATTTTAAGATTCTGATTTTCTCCCTTCCCAACGCAGTAAATAGTCTGACATAGGTTATACCAGTGCTTTCACGTGATACCTCTTTCCATATTGCTTATGGAGTTTATATTCTAAGAGGGGAAGAATCTACACAAACGAGATAGAAAAAGGGTAAAGGGTAGAGGAGGGATGAAGGTACCCAGTATCAGGGTGTCATTTTGAAGTCCAGAGGGTAAGGAAGAAGGCCCAAAAGGAAGCAAAGACAGGCCAGCTTGGACTCTTCTTACAAAGTGTTGTTCCAATGGCAACCCATCAGATGAGATCACTGGCCACAAGAGTATTCAATAATTGATGGATTGCAAAGGAAGCTCCAGGAGGAACTCACCAAGGGAGAAGGGAGCAGGTCTTGTGGAAGGATATTCCAGGGTGGGCAAGTAAGAGGGGTGGGAGGATGTTCCAGAGTAAAGACACCCCAGGCTCCTAAGGAACTTCCAGGAGGAGACAGCATTGGAAACATGATTATAAAATCCAGAAAGTCAGGAAGAGGGCTGGCAGGAGAAATCAATGTCATCTTTCCTTTTCAAAGGAAATTTAAGAAGGTGTTGATGAGCAAGGTCACATTATTCCCTAAGAAGCTCCCCTTCTTTGGGGGGAAAGTAGGGGGGCAATTTCCTACTCCACTCTTTTCCTTTTGGCTACCAAAGCTATCAAAGTATAGATCCAACAATATCACTCTCCCTACTCAAGAAATTCTAATGGCTCCTTATTTCTTCTAGGATCAAAGAGAAAATCCTTGGTTTTGCTTTTCTAGCCCTACACAACCTGGTCCCTTCCTCCACTCTTCTATTCTTTCTTCCGTACACTTTACAGGCCAGTGATCTCCTTCCCATACTTCTGATTAGACACTCCCGATCTTTGATCTAGTTATGCCACTGTTAGATCTGTATCCCAAAAAGGTTTAAAAAAAAGTTGGGGGGGAGGACCTATTTGTACAAAAATATTTCTAGCAGCTCTTTTTGGGGTGGCGAAGAATTGGAAATCAAGAGGATGTCCATCAATTGAGAAATGGCTGAACAAACTGTACTATATGTTGGTGATGGAATACTATTGTGATGTCAGAAATTATGAACACGATGATTTCAGAAAAACCTACAAAGACCTACATGAACAGATGCAGAGTGAAGCAGGGAAAAGAACCAGGAGAACTTTGTACGCAGGAACATCAATATTGTCCAATGATGCACTATGAAAGAGCTACCTCCTCTCAGCAATACAATGATCCAGGACAATTCTGAAGGACTTGGGACCAAGAATGCTATCCACCTCCAAAGAAAGAATCTTTAGAGTCAGAATGCAAATCAAAACATTATTTTCCACTTTATTTGTGTTTTTATTGGGGGGTTTTGGTTTGGTAGGAGTATTCTCTCACAACAGTGACCAATATGGAATATTTTTTGCATGCTCATACATATATAATCCAGATCAAATTGCTTCCCTTCTTGGGGGAAGGGTAGAAAAGGGAGGGAGAGAGGCAATTTAGATCTTATAATTTTGGAAAATGAATGTTGAAAATTGTTATGATTGCAATTGGCAAACTAAAATATTAAAAAAAGAAAGAAAATCCCAAATGGGGTCAAGAGAAGTCTAAACAACAAGCAGACCCCCTATGACTCGGTATAATATGCGGAATCCCAGAATCTATTTGTATGATGGGGAAAAGAGATCCTTTCTTGCCTGCTTTATTCTTGGCTGAGCCAGAATTCATAGACCTTCTAGACATCTGAGAAACAGGGGTCAGAGAGGAAGTAAATGAGAATCAGAGATTGGCATGACCTGCAATCCCAACTTTAAGGGAGTTTTTTCTTTTCTCGCATCGATGCCCTCAAGAGACAAGAATCCTAGAATCAGCATCCTTTGTATCAATCCCACTGGAGACGGCCACCCATGACCACCTAAATAAATTAAGTAAATTGAAGGTTTAACCTTCAGCCAACAACAGCGTTCTTTGTCATTAAGAGAGGATGATAATGATAATGTCTGCTTCTTCAGTCATCCACCTGAAGGGCTGGAGAATTTAACAGTGACCCTGCCTTGGATGTCCATGGCAGGTTAAGTTTCTCTATACAACTGAGCCTTGCCCAAGAGGCTGATATACTCTATCTACTGTCTGTGGAGAGACTTTAATCTGGAAATTGCACCATAGGAGAGGATTTATATTGAATTGAGTTCTCAAGATTGCTTCTAACTGATTCCAAATAGAACTCGTTTTCTCTCAGACTCTGGGATGCTTACAATCATGATAAAATCCTAAAATAGTTTTTTTTTCCTGAAAAGTTCATAAATGAGCTGAAAGCATTGTACCATGGTTAACTTTTCAGAAGAAAAGATAAATTGGGGGATGGAGAGAGGACAGGAGATAATTCTTTTTTTTTTTAAACCCTTAACTTCTGTGTATTGACTTATAGGTGGAAGATTGGTAAGGGTAGGCAATGGGGGTCAAGTGACTTGCCCAGGGTCACACAGCTGGGAAGTGTCTGAGGCCGGATTTGAACCTAGGACCTCCTGTCTCTAGACCTGGCTCTCCATCCACTGAGCTACCCAGCTGCCCCCCCCTCCCCGGAGATAATTCTATCTAAAAGTAAAATTAAAATAAATAAATAGAATATAAATAAAATAAATAATATAAAATAATTTGCCATTTTCTTCTCCAGCTCATTTTGCAGATGAGGAAATGGAAAAAACAGTTTTGAAGTGATTGGTCCAGGGTCACTCAGCTAGTAAGTGTCAGAGACTGGATTTGAACTCGGGTCCTCCCAACTCCAGGCCTGGCTTTCTATTTACTGCACCACCTACCTGCCCAATATGGCACATAGAAAGTACTTAATCTACATTCATCAGTCAAAGAATTGAAAACTTTCTCCATGCATAAAACAAGTCAGCAATTTGTTGTGGCAGCCATAAGATCCTACCATCTGCATTATTAGAAGGATCATGTCCAGTTGGAGAGAGGTGATGGTCCTGCTATCTTCTCCTGCCATCTTATCACTGAATTTTAATTGCTATGTCTAGAATTGAAAGCATCACACCAGATGTGGTCTGTAGGGAAGGCATTCCTTGTTCTGGACTCTGCCTCCCTAAAGGTGTCCTAAGATTATATTAGCATTTTTATCTGCCATAGCTCACTATTGACTCCCCAGTGGTCCACTGGAATCCTTTGATCCTTGTCAGATGACCTGCTGCCTGACCAGATCTTCCCCAATCTTCAACTAACTTGATTTTGGAAACCAACATAGAAGATTTTACCTTTATCCCTCCAGAATTGTGGCTTATTAGAGTCATCCACTCAGTTATCATCTTTTTTCATCTTAACTCTCATCCAGTATATTGGTGCTTTCTTCCAGCTCAATGCCATCTGCACATTTGATAAGCTTGCCATTTAAGCCTTTATCAGTCATTGATTAAAAATGGCAGGGGGCAGCTGAGTGGCTCAGTGGATGGAGAGCCAGGTCCAGAAACAGGAGGTCCTGGGTTCAAATCAGACCTCAGATATTTCCTAGCTGTGTGACCCTGGGCAAGTCACTTAACCGTCTTTGCCTAGCCCTTATAGCTCTTTTTGCCTTGGAACCAATACACAGGACTGATTCTCAGATAGAAAGTAAGGGTTTAAAAAGAAAAAAGGGACAGCTAGGTGGCTCAGTGGACTGAGAGCCAGGTCCAGAGATAGGAGGTCCTGGGTTCAAATCAGGCCTCAGATACTTCCTAGCTGTGTGACCCTGGGCAAGTCACTTGACCCCCATTGCCTAGCCCTCACTGCTCTTCTGCCTTAGAACCAATACACAGTAGTGATTCTAAGATGGAAGGCAAGGGTTTTTTAAAAATGGCATACTGGAGGCAGCTAGGTAGCCCAGTGGGTAGAGAACGAGGCCTGGAGATGGGAAGTTCTGAGTTCAAATCTGGTATCAGACTTTTCCTATCTGTGTGATCCTAGATAAGTCACTTAACCCCAAATTGCTTGGCTTTTATCATGCTTCTGCTTTGGAGCTGATCATTAGTATCAATTCTAAGATAGAAGGTAAGGGTTTAAAAAAGGAGTGGTGAGGTATTCCTTTACCATCTCCTTACTTGTCTTGGGTATCAACAGAGCCAGAAGTGGGAATCACAGCACAGAAGGCAAATTCAGCGGAGCAGGAATAGGGAAGGATGCTAGAGAGGCCCCGGGATACTCCAAAGTACTATTGGGGCTCTACTCTTGTGAATGATCCTGGGCATCTGGGTCCCCAGGGATGTGGCGAGTTGGCTTTTGTTCTGGGAAGAGAGGATGACTTAGGAGAGGAACACAGTGGAGACTGGAACCTTATTGGGTTGGAGGGTGTCCTGGGCCTCAAATAATTGGTGATTCAGTTTTTGGGGTGGAACAAATGGAAAGACTCCTCCATCACCTAATACTGAACAATAGAAGATTTCCTTAACAATAGTGAGGAAAGGATGCCCAGCAAGAATACAGGATTGTCCCAGGCAGAGGTAGCTCTCTTCACCACCACGTTTGCCACAATGATCTATTCCAAGAGAAAGGTGAATTGATTTGCATGGCAGCAGGTTTGAGGAATGCCAAACTCTCATGGCCTATGTCTTTTAATGCCTAACACAACTCCCTAAGAACTTAGTCCCTTGAACCACTTAAATCTTTTATTATTATTATTATTATTATTATTATTATTATTTTATTATTATTAAACCCTTAACTTCTGTGTATTGGCTCCTAGGTGGAAGAGTGGTAAGGGTGGGCAATGGGGGTCATGTGACTTGCCCAGGGTCACACAGCTGGGAAGTGTCTGAGTGCCCAAGAGGCTGATATACTCTACTGTCTGTGGAGAGACTTTAATCTGGAAATTGCACCATAGGAGAGGATTTATATTGAATTGAGTTCTCAAGATTGCTTCTAACTGATTCCAAATAGAACTCGTTTTCTCTCAGACTCTGGGATGCTTATAATCATGATAAAATCCTAAAATAGTTTTTTTTTTCTGAAAAGTTCATAAATAAATGAGCTGAAAGCATTGTACCATGGTTAACTTTTCAGAAGAAAAGATAAATTGGGGGATGGAGAGAGGACAGGAGATAATTCTTTTTTTTTTT
>NW_025392696.1:0-7276 GCF_016433145.1 Gracilinanus agilis
CTCCCTTTCTTTTTCCTTGATTTTTCTGGAGGCTCAAAAAGAGACCTCTCATCTTAGAGGAGGCCTCCTGGCTAGAAGCCTTATTTAATTAACCTCTGTGCCCCCTTTGTTGGGGCCTCTGAAGCCCTTCCTGGTTCAGGCCTGTGCACCAGACCTGAGTGACTCTCTAACTCTCTCTCTCTCTCTCTCTCTCTCTCCCTCTGTCTCCCTCTGTCTCTCTCTCTCTCTCTCTCTCTCTCTCTCTCTCTCTCTGCTCTCTTCCTACATTCACCCTTCCTAATTGTAAATAAACCACCATAAAAGTCATCTTGACTTGGGTCTTTTATTTTGGAATTGGGTAATCAATTCCTGTTGACCAAAACTCTTAAATATCCAGTCCAACCATAATTTTTCCCTTTTACATTTGGCTGACCCAAAGGTTGTGACTAGTACCCTCAATCTTCATAAATTTTCTTGACTTTTCTTTTACTTTTGTTACTATCCCCAAGTCAGTCTTTTAAATAAAACTTCAATTCACAAAGCTGCAAGATCAGGTGAGTATAAACATTCTTTCCCCCTTAAAATAGATTGGAAGGTGAACTTTTTCCCAAATCTAAAGTATTGTATTTAGGAACCAAGATCTTAAAAAAGTAAGCATAATAATAGAAATATTTTCTTGAAAGTCATTAGAAAAGGTTTTTTTTTTGGTTGCATTTCTTCTAAAACAAGAGAATCATTTTTATTTTATTTTATTTTTTGGTGAAATTTAAAATCTCATGGAAAAAAGTTATGAAAGGGACTAAAAATAAGGTCTTAGATATCTTCAGGGTTTCAATCCTTTCTGTATGAGGTGTTTTGTTGTTATTGTTGTTAATGATGGTAGTGGAGATGTATGGTTTTTTTGATGATGCTTGTCTATTCATATGTCTGTTGTGAAATAACTCACCACAATGCCTAAAAGAGCACAGTAGATGACACTGCCTAGCATACTATTGTGAAAATACAATAATATTTAATTAGATCCTAGATTAGTGCTTCCTAAAAATCTCATATCCTTAAAACTTCTTCCTTAACTGACATCTTTTATTCATATAAACCTTCATGTATAATGATTTATTTCATTTTATTTTCCAAGAGAACTATCATCCATATAAGAGATGAGAACAACTTAAATATTTTAAGGAGGGGATCAGGATGTTGACATATCAAGTGAATTGTCCAGAATTACAAAGCCAGTAGCAAAAAGGGCAGAACTTGAACTCAGGTCTTCCCGGGTTCCTTGCCTTCCTTGGCTAACTATTGACGACATAATAATCACTATAATTATTTACTTAATGACTAGAATTCAAATTTGTTTCCCATTGCTATTCTTTTTTATTCAAGAATAGTTTAGAAACCATCATTGTGGCTATATTCACATTCATAACAACCAGGGATGTCTAATCTGCTGCATTTTGTCCACTGCAAATAAAAAGTAAATAGAGCTGTAATTAGGTGGTACAGTCAATAGACTGGAGTCAGATTCAGCCACTTACTAGCTATGTGACTCTAGGAAAGATGCTTAATCCTATTTACCTCAGTTTCCTCAACTGTAAAATGAGCTAGAGAAGGAAATAGAAAACGTTCCAGTAGCTTTGTCATGAAAAACCCAAATAGGATCATAAAGAGTTGAACACGACTAATCAACTGAAAAAGAGCTAAATCATATATGATTAAATATATGATTTTCTAGTACATAGCAATCCATATACAACTTTGAATATAGCAGGGATTTGTAAATGTTCTTCTCATTGCTTATTAGGGTCATTTTAAAGAGTCACTGTAAGTTAGAATAAATAATCCTTCATTTATGTATGATTTGCTCACATGGAAATATAGCTTCTAAGCAGGTAATTAAAATGACAGGATGGATATCTATGCTTTTATTGTGGACTTAAATTTTAGCTTTCTTTCTAACCCATTGAAAGTAACTTATCCTTTCTGAGTTCAGTGCATTGATCTCCATTGCCTTTCTCAGAACTAAGTTCTAATGTAATGTATTGATACCAACCATAGAAATTGCTTCAGGGATTAATAAGATAGTAAAAAGTGGTCTTCTGACTTCACCCACACCTTCAAGGACAAATGCAATCATTTGTATGTAAATCAATGTTGGAAAGCACAATTTAGGAGGAAAAGCTTAGGAAAATCGTATTAAATAGCTTTAGAAAACATAAAACTATGATTTCTTTCAAACTATAGCTCAGATTTGTAGTAGTTCAGGTCATGGATCAAATATTGCCCCACGTACCATCCAAAGCATAACAAAATTTATACCAGAGCATCCAAAGCATAACTCTCTTCATTACTCAAAAGAGCTATAGTTTTAGTAGAGTGGATTCTTCCTCTCTTGAGGAAGACAGAAATCCTCCTTGGCCTTAATAGACAGTTTATGAATTGTCATGCCCTTCACCCCCAAATATAGGCCTATTATTAACCTTTTGGTAATGAACATAGTACAAAGATATCAATATATAACATTTCTATCTCAATAGAATTTATTTGAACTGTCATAGAATCTGAAGATTCATTCTCCTCCAAATGATCATGAGGGGGGAAAAAAGAATATACATAGAGGAAAGAAAGAAAAACTGAAGAAGTTAAAAAAATTTTTTTCAAATCCCAAAACATGAGATTTTCATGTTACTCCTGTCCTCATCATTAATGTTAGAAAGAGATTGCAAGGTTCTGAAAATCAGGATAGGGGATGTACTATATTCAGCAAAGAATAATAGAAAATACATAGAATTTAGAATGAGCCAAACTGACTTCGAGGCCTGCCTCTGCTAATTGCATCATGGTAAGGTACAAAGAGTTCATATTTGGAGTCAGAGGACTGAGTTCAAATCTTGTCCACCTTTCTTATTTGTGTAACCCTATAACCTTTAGCAAACAATTTAATATAACTGAATCTCTCTCTGTCTCTGTTTCTGTCTATCTCTCTCTATCTCTCTTTCTCTGTTTCTCTTCTCCTCTCTTCTCTTCTTTTTCATATGAAACCAGGTTCCAGATGATTATAAAAATTTCATCATGAACATTTACACATTAGAAATCAGCAAATGTTACAAATCAGGGCTTGATTTATTGTTTTATTCATTATCTATTTTAGATGTAAGAACACAAAGGAGAAAATGTTAAAATGCTTCTTAATCTTAAAATGTATCCTACATTTTTAAAGAGTTTGTTGGTAAATATGCATCATTTGTAATACCACTGAAGATGATGTCTAAATTCTGTTTTATCTCTAATTCAACAAGCCAGTGAAAAACTGTGTGAAGATGAACAACCCATTCTCCTTCCTGGGCTTTGGTTTCCTCACTTAGAAAATTCTTAAAAACAAGGGAGGACATATTAGTAGATCTCCATGGCTTAGTTCAGTGTGAAATCTTACAGAATGAGCATTTCCACTGAACAGTTCCAATTATGGTGCTGGAGAAAACTTTTGAAAGTCCTTTGGGCAGCAAAGGGATCAAATCAGAAACGTTTAAAGGCATCAGTTCAGATTATTCAGCTGAAAACCAAATCCTGAACCTGAAGCTTAAATACGTTAGTCTCATAAGATAGTACTCTTTGAAAAGGACCTTGATGTTGGGAAACTTTCAAGCCAAAAGCAGAAAAGGAAGGTAGAAGTTGAGGTATATATAGTCTTTCCCCAGTGGAGTCTGAGGTCTGGTAAACTATGGTATAATATACTACAGTATGGTATATATACTATAATTATACTATGTTACTATGCTATGCTCTATTGAAAAATTATACATGGAAGAGATTATGAGTAGTTTGAAGAAACTGGAGATGGTTTAATTATGAAAAGAGAAGTAGAAAGAGAAACTAGGTAGCACATTGGATAAAGTATCAGGCCAGGAGTCGGAAGTACCTGGGTCCAATTTAACCTCAGACATGTCTTCCCTGTGTGACCCTGGGCAAGTCACTTACCCTCCATTGCCTAGCCCTTACTCTTCTTCTGTCTTAGAATTGATACTAAGAGGGTAAGGGTCTAAAAAAAAAGAAAAGGAAAAAGGAAATTAAACAAATAATTTCAATTATTTGAAAGATGTTCATGGGAAAGGGGAGGAAATAAGCACTTAGTGTCTGCTATGTGCAATAGATAGAACTTCACACGTAGAATCAGAAAGATTCATGTTCCTGGTAAAGAGCTGACAAAAAACTAGCTCAATCTGATCTTTGTAAAACTTTATTTAAAGAAAAAAAAATCGGAGTTTTCTCCCCAGTTGAAATTAACTAACTCCCCACCACTCCGAATCCCCTCCAATTCAAAGTTCTCTCCTAAGCGCAGGATTGGTCCTTATATAGACCAATCATGTGCCCAGAAGTAGGGAGATGTGGTCTCCACCTAGCACGGATTAGGACCAATCCCACGCCAGGAAATAGGGGATGTAGTCCCTCCCCAGGAAGTAAGGGGGAGGGACCCCTGGGGCACGCTGGGGAATGTAGTTTTCCCCAACCACAAACATTTCAAAACCCACACTGGGCTAGTCACTGAACCCTGTTTGCCTAAGCTCACCCGCTGTAAAGCCAGTTGGAGAAGTACATGGCAAACCACTGCAGCCTCGTTGCCAAGAAAACTCCAAATGAGGTCATGAAGATTTGGATACGACTGAAACAACTGAGCAATAACATGTGCCAGTCACTGCGTTAAGCCTTTTACAAATATTATTTCTTTTGATCTTGACAACCCTGGGAGGTATGTGCTATTATTGTCCTTACAGTTTACAGTTGAGGGATCTGAGGTTAAATGACTTTCCCAGTCACACAGCTAAAGTAAATATTTGAGGGCAGATTTGAACTCAAGATTTCCAGATTCTAAGACTATAACTCTATGCATTAGATTAACCTGCTGCCTCTGTGGCAGGAGGAATCAAACTTTTTATGCTTGTTTTCCAAAGAACAAGGACAATGGTTACAAATTGCAAATAGGTATATTTAGGTTTCATGTAAAGTGAAAAAGCAAACAAAATCCTCACTAGCAATTAGTTATCCAAAAGTGGAATGAATTCTATCATGAAGTACTCATTTCCTTCTCTCTAAAGAGATGGATGACAACTCTTCTGAGATGCTGTAGAAGGGCTCTTGTTCGGAAGGCTTGTTGAAATAAATGGCCTCTAAGGTCCCTAAGCAATCTGAGATTCAGTGATTCCTGTGAAACCAAAGTGTTAACTGGGCCATTTGGGCCTTCAGTTACTAAGGCAATCATTTTAATTATCCTTTTTTGTTTGTTTGTTTGTTTTCAAAAGTAAAAAGACCACCTATTTTCTTTTTAAGCATCACGGAAAGCAAAGTGAAAAGGAGAATACTTTCCTTGTTCTTTGATAGAGAATTGGAATGCATGGACAACTCAGTGATTCTGTGAAGATTCTGTAAGCCAGGGTCCAAGAACAGAATAAAGCCAGCACCTGGGCATGAGGGTGACTCATCTGTTCAACACTTCTTGCTGCCATTGGAAAGACCCCATGCCTAGAACAGAACGTCCTTTCAGTGACTTGAGCTCTTCTACAGCTGCCCACAAAGTAGATCACACACAGGTCTAAGACTATTTACCCATTCAAAAGGAAGCTGAGGATGAATTGCTCTTTCATCGTCCCCACTTTATTACCTCAGCCTCTCCCTCAGTTTTAGCAAAGGGACTAAGATTATGACAAACAAGAAGACTCTGTCTTCCAAACTATTGTGCAAGTCAAATTGTAATGACAATCTGCCTCATTATGTTTCTATAATTTCCCTACACATAAACAGATGACCGTTAAATAAGAGTAAAGAAGCTGTTGAATATCAATAAGGAGGTGCCTTTCTAGCTTTAAAAATCCCCTACTATAAATTTACTTTCTCCTCTCAGTGCTAGAAAAGGATGTTTTCAGAACTCTTTCTTATCCTAGCAAAGAGTTGTTGGAAGACCTTGAATTGAAAATATTTTGTTTCATTGTGTATGCAAATGAGAAAAAAAGTGAAATCATGCACAAATTACTAGCTGGTTATGAAGAATGTTATTGTCTTTATTCACTGTTTCTTATGAGAGGCCAGCTCTTCAAGCAGGCAGGCTTTTAAGTGTCAGAAGCTCAGCTTTCCGTAAGTAAATGACACTTAGTTTAGTTTGTTTTGTTTTTTTAACCCCAAAATGCACATCGTCCAATTAGAAGATTTTAATATTATATAGCAGTGCATGCTGGTTTCTATGTCATTTAATCTGACTTACTGGGAGATACCTGATGCTTGCCTTAGGTACATTATTTACACAAAATCAACCCTCCTTTTTCAGACTTTTTTTGGGTTTCTGACAGACAATCAATCTGTTCAAAATGCTATATGATTAATGGCATCTCCACTCACTTCTCTTCCTTGCCAGTCCTGCAATATTCCCAGAGTTTGTTCTCTAACAAAGAATAAATTCTGATCATCCATGTATGATGCTGCAAATGCATTAGTATGACACAGAGATAAGGCCCAATTTACCTGTAAGGCATTTTAAGTCTCTACCGTTTTCTGTTTACAGATAAATATTTAGGATGGCATGACTAGAATAAAATAAGATATTCAGCTCTCACCTGATGGATTCCACCTGTTTAAAGAAGTCATACTAAAAAAAAAAAAAAAAAAGAGCAACATAGTCATGCCTGGGAATAACTAAAGGAAAATACATTTAGAAGGTCAAAGTGACACAGATATACTCTGGACTGTCCATAATCAGTTTCAAAGTTCCAAAGTTTACCTGATTCAAAAGTTCACCCTTTTCTGAATTAAAAAATGGAGAGAAATATGAGAGAACTTGTTTGATAGAGATGCCCCCTTCCTAAGGCTACAGTCATTTCAAAAGGGGAAAAAAATAAATATGTAGCTCTATTAAAATGAATTAAGAACTATGATAGAATAGTTAGATACTGTTCATCTGACATCCATGGGGTAATGCTGGAAACTTCATAATAAAATAAATATCTGACATGGTCCATATTGGGGATATAGGGAAAGAGGAAGTGAAAGGAATAGAATAAAAGGGTATGGTGACTGCTATCCCCAGGGCTGACATCCAACAGCTGGACTTCTGAAGGCACCGTCTGCCAAAGCAGCACCCCGGAACAAACATTCTGCATAGAGCAGAATCCCCACTTTTCTGGCTCCAGATTAGAGTCATAGTTGCCATGGAAATGTATCTTGCTTTAGACCCTGGTGATGTGAAAGGGCAATGTAGTTATGTTATATATATATATATATATATATATATATACACACACACATATATATGCAT
>NW_025392697.1:0-6691 GCF_016433145.1 Gracilinanus agilis
TCCTCCCTCCCTCCCTCCTTTCCTTCCTTCCTTTCTTCCCTCTCCAACACACACACTCTCTCTCTTTCTTTCTCTGTTTCTGTCTCTGTCTCTCTCTGTTTATTGATTAAGTGGGGAAGAAACTGAGACTGAGAGCTTAAATGCTTTGCCCATAGGCCACTGCTAATAAGTGTCTGGGTTGAGATACAGAAAAGCATAATGATGATAAGAAGGCACTGTGAGCAGTTAGGACCCACCTCTTCAACCCTTGCTAGTCAATTAGGGGAAGGGGAATAAGGAAAAAGACACGCCTGATTCTGGTTAGAATTTCCATTTCCATTAGAAATTTGGTCAGTAGGAGACAGTTGCCACAAGGAGGAGGATAAGAATAGAAGGATAAGCTAGAAGACAAAAGACCAACCAATATTTGAGCTCATTGCCAAGCGGAGACACGCTATGTGGCCGCTGAGGACATCACCGGTTCAGAATAGAAACCGATTTGCCAAATGTGATGGAGCCGGAACACCCAGAGCCGTTCCCAAAGGAGACGGGAACCCAGTTTAAAAAAAAAATTGTGAACTGAAAAAGACCACCTCAAAGCCTGCTATAACTCACCAAGAGTAAGAAAAGTGCAAATGAAGTAGCAAAGGATTGGGATGGAATATTGTTCCTCAGTAAGAAAGGAGAATGAGGAGGAATTCAGAGAAATGTGGGAAAACGTTTACAGACTGATGCGTGTCAAAATAACCAGAACCAAGAAAATGATACGAACGACAGCTATGATAATGTCAATTAAAAGATCGCTAGGGGCATCAAGGTGGCTCAGTGTATAAGCCTCGTGACGGGAGGTCCTGGGTTCAAATCTGGTCTCAGATATTTCCTAGCTGTGTGACTCTGGACAAGTCACTTAATCTTTAATTGCCGAGCCCTTACCGCTTTTCTGCCTTGGAACTGATATTTAGTATCAGTAAGGGTTGGGTTTTTTTTTTTTTAAGGTTACTAAGAGGAAGTGAAATAACTGAAAACCCATTGACTCTGAGAGAAAAGATGAGGAAGTATGTCTTACTCACAAAAGAGAGGTGAAGGGCAACTAGGATAAAGTATCACATAGATGGTCAAATTGTACCATTCCGAGCTTCAGTTTAAAAGGTCTAAATTCAAAGCCAGCCTTGGACATTTACTAGCTGTGTGACCCTGGGAAAATCACTTAACTGCTGCCTGCCTCAGTGTCCTCATCTGTAAAATGGGAAGAAAAACAACACTTCTTTTTATTTTCATTTTTATTTTTTTTAAACTCTTACCTTCCGTCTTGGAGTCAATACTGAGTATTGGCTCCAAGGCAGAAGAGTGGTAAGGGGTAGGCAATGGGGGTCAAGTGACTTGCCCAGGGTCACCCAGCTGGGAAGAGTCTGAGGCCAAATTTGAACCCAGGACCTCCCATCTCTAGGCCTGGCTCTCAATCCACTGAGCTACCCAGCTGCCCCCTAACACTTCTTTTTTATATATTTTATTTATTTACCTATATTTTATGCTTATTGATTAACTGGGGAAGAAACCGAGGCTGAGAGCTTAAATGATTTGTCCACAGGTCATCTTTAATATAAACAAATTATATACAAGTAATAATAAAATATAAATAGTAAATAAATATAAATAAGTAAACATATAAATAAAATAACTTTCCAGGATTGTCGTGAGGATAAAATGAGACGAAATTTGTAAAAGTCCTTTGCAAACTTTAAAGTACCACATAAATACTGCCAGTTTGTGATACAATTTGCTATATACATTTATTATACAACCTTCTAAGCTATTTGCAAAATAAGGCAGTTGGACTTGGTAGCCTTTAAGGCTCCTTTCAGTTCTAAATCTATGATCCTATGAGCTCCTTTGTTTGACCTGCTAAGGGGAGCCTGTGAGCCATCCTCTTGTTCAGTGGTAACTTCCTTATAACTTCTGGCTTTGTGTAGAGTGAGAAAGAGAATGTTGGCCTAGTTTCATTTCTCTAGTCATATGTCAGTTTGTTGATCATTGGACTAAGGGCTCCCATTGTACCGGCAATGAAACAAATGTAATGAGCTAAAGAAGTACAATTCTTTTTTTTTTTTTTAATTTTTTCAAAGCATTACATTTTATTTTATTTTTCCCTCAATTACGTGTAAAAATACATTTTTCGAGGAGTCTCGAATTCTCTCCCTCCCTCCCTCCCTCTCCCCCAATCTCCCATCCCCCTTTTGAGATGGTAAGCAATCTCATGTAGATTTTACAGATGAAGCCATTCATGCAAGGAAACTCAACTAGAAAAAAAATTAAGATTAAAGATTAAAATTTAGAAAGTGAAAAAAAGTTCGCTTTGGTCTGGATTTAGACTGTTTTCTCTCTGGAAGAAGAGGGCATTTTTTATCATGAGTCCTTTGGGATGGTTTTGGATCATTGTATTGCTGAGAACAGCTGTTATACGAAATTGTTTCTTAAAAAGTATTCCCGTTACTGTACAGTGTCCTCCGGGTTCTGCTTATTTTACTCTGCTTCAGTTCATGTCAGTCTTAACAGGTTTATTTGAGCTTCTCCGTAAAACAATATAATTCTTTTTTTTTTTAAATCACAATTTCCACATAAGTTTTCCAAAGTTATGTGATTCATGCTGTTTCCCTCTCTTCGCCCCTCCCCACTCCAGGAATTGACAAGCATTTCAATCTGGGTGATACATAAATTATCATGTAAAACTTATTTCCATATTATTAATTTTAAGCAATATAATTGCTTAAATATAGTTTAATACATCATTTACTCCAATACATTAATATATAATATTGATATTATACATTAATATAGAATATAATTTAATATATTATTTAATTTAATATAATACATAAAGCAATAGAATTCTGAGCTAACTTTGCTATTGTCATTAAAGAAAGGGAATGGGCCTGTACTATATAGCACTCTGGTCCACTTTGTTATAACTAGACCTGAATCTCTGGGACTCATCTTAGAGGCTTCTCAGTCATCACACTCTGGCCTATCTCTCCCTACCTAGAATTTTTCCTGGGAATATTATAATCAGGTTCATTCCTCTTGGAATACCCCATTCCCAAACAAACCCCCAAGTACATGCACACACATGCCCCCCATCACCACCATCAACTACAACCCTGAGGCATTAGAATTTCACTTGAATCTTTTCACTTCCCACAAAAAGTTCTCAGTTCCCACATAAGCATTCAAGCTAACGAGACAGTTACCTATAAGATAGGCTTTATTTAACCCACTTAAAAAAGAAACAAACATGAAGGCCATACACACAGACCCTTAAAAAGTCAACTTAATGGGGGCAGCTGGGTAGCTCAGTGGATTGAGAGCCAGGCCCAGAGAAAGGAGGTCCTGGGTTCAAATCTGACCTCAGACACTTCCCAGCTGTGTGACCCTGGGCAAGTCACTTGACCCCCATTGCCTACCCTTACCACTCTTCTGCCTTGGAGCCAATATACAGTATTGACTCCAAGATGGAAGGTAAGGGTTTAAAAAAAATTTAAAAAAAAAGTCAAATTAAGTCTTCTTCTTCCCTCTTTGAGTCCCTTGGCTTCTAGAGAATCATTCAGAATTATAGTACTGCTTCCTAGGTGGGTGACCCTGGGTAAGTCACTTCACTTCCGTGGCCTACCCCTAAGTACTCTTCTGCCTTAGAACCAATACACAGTATTGATTCCAAGATGGAAGGGAAGAATTAAATTTAAAAAAAAAGAATTATAGCACGGCCCTTCGTTGGGGGGCTCCCCATAAAGGGGAAACACTGGACTAATAAGGAATCCAGCAACCCTCCTGTCGGGGGAGTCCCATCTCCCCTAAGAATGTCTAAACTTTTAAGGGGAAAGTTCTTTGGAAGAACTCCCAATCCCAGGAGAGTACCAAGACCACATCTGCCCCTCTGGGTGGTGGCTCTACGCCCTGGGTGTCCTTTGCTCTGCTTCCTGCCTGCTCCAGGAATCCCTTTCCTTGGTCCTCTTCCTCTGACACTGCTTCCTCCATGCATGTGGCAAAGGGAGCAGCAAGTCGGAGCTTGTGTGGAATCCCTCTTCTCCTTGAATTTATTTCTATCCCCAGTTCTCCGGCCTTGATTCCATTTTTAAAAATTTTGTATTTTGTATTCCTTTGATTTTTTTTAAACCCTTAACTTCTGTGTATTGGAAGAGTGGTAAGGGTGGGCAGTGAGGGTCAAGTGACTTGCCCAGGGTCACACAGCTGGGAAGTGTCTGAGGCCAGATTTGAACCTAGGACCTCCCGTCTCTAGGCCTGACTTTCAATCCACTGAGCTACCCAGTGGTCCCTCTTTGATTTTTTTTTTTAACCTTTTGCTTTCTTTTTTAGAATCAATACTATATATTGGTTCTAAGGCAAAAGATAGGTAAGGGCTAGGTAATGGGAGTAAGGGACTTGCCATAACTAGGAAGAGTCTACAGTCATATTTGAACCCAGGACTTCCTATCTCTAGGTCTGCCTCTCAATCCACTGAGCTACCTCCCTGCTCCCATGTATTCCCTTTTTTATTTTTAACCCTTGCCTTCTGTCTTAGAATCAATACTGTATATCGGTTCCAAGGCAGAAGAGCAGTAAGGGCTAGGCAAGGGGGGGCTAAGTGACTTGTCCAGGGTCACACACAGTGAGGAAGTATCTGATGTCAGATTTGAACCCAGCACCTCCCCTCTCTAGATCTGGCTTTCAATCCGCAGAGCCACCTAGCTGCCTCATGGATGCCCTTTTTGAATGCCAAGCCTGGAGGTACAGCTCGGCTACGTGAAGGAGCAGAGACTCCCCCATCCCATTACCATCAGAACTGTTATCAAGGGGACCACAGAGGAAGCTCTGGCCTTGCCAAGGAGCGTTTGTGGATGGCTGAACAAAGATGCCTGTAGATCAGCCAAGACTGGCTAGGCGTACCGGGGGGTCAGCAGCGCCCCTTCGGCAGCCTGGTGTTGCCTTCGAATCCCTTCTCGGAAGCAGCTTGTTACCCTGCGCTCAGAATGGGAGGAAATGATCCGTTTCAGGTAGAGATTAGGGGAAATAAAGACATAACTTATTTTTTTCTCCCTTGCCAAGCTCATGGATTCAGATGAAATCTGAAATCCATCCACAGACTCCGGATTCATTTCAGATTCATTTTTCAGATGAGGAAACGGAGGCCAGGGAAGCCGTTAAGTGGCAGGGCCAGAATTTGAATTCTGATTCTCTGACTACAAATCTAGGTTTTTTGTTTAAAAAAAAATTTTTTTTTTTAAATTTGTTTGTTTATTCTACCAGCCTGCCTCAGGGACTCATGATTCAGTGAAAGACCAATTAACTTGGAGTCATAGGAACTGAGTTTGAAACCTAGCTCTGCTACTTATTATTTATGTGACCTTGGGCAAGCCATGTACCCTCCTTGGGCTTAGTTTCTTCTCCCACAAAATTAAAGAGTTGCACTTTTTGATTCCTTTTTTGAACCTTTACCTTCTGTCTTAGAATTACTACTGTGTATTGGCTCCAAGGCAGAAGAGCGGTAAGGGTGGGCAATGGGGGTTAAGTGACTTGTCCAGGGTCACCCAGCTAGGAAGTATCCAGGACCTCCTGTCTCTAGGCCTGGCTCTCCATCCACTGAGCTACCTACCTACCCCCATTTTATGAATTCTAAGATCCCTTATAACTCTCAATCAAGAGATCATCCATTTCTTATGTTCTTATACTCTCTTTAATGACTCACGTTCTATAAATTGGTAGATGCCAAAATATGGGAATAGCTAGTGTTGGAGGGACTGTGGAAAAACAGCCACACTGGTTGATTGTTGGTAGAATTGCCAATCAGTACAACCATTTGGTTATGCAATTTATTTATTTATATATTTTAAACCCTCACCTTCCATCTTAGAATCAATACTGTGTGTTGGTTCTAAGGCAGAAGAGTGTTAAGGGCTAGGCAACGGGGGTTAAATGATTTGCCCAGGGACACACAGCTGGGAAGTGTCTGAGGCCAGATTTGAACCCAGGGCCTCCTATCTTTGGGCCTGGCTCTCTATCCACTGAGCCACCCAGATGCCCACTTGATAAAAACTTATTTTAGGGGCAGCTGGGTAGCTCAGTGGATTGAGAGTCTGTCCTAGAGATAGAAGGTCCTAAGTTCAAATCCAGCCTCAGACACTTCCCAGCTGTGTGACCCTGGGCAAGTCACTTGACCCCCATTGCCCACTCTTCCACCTAGGAGCCAATACACAGAAGTTAAGGGCTTAAAAAAAATTAAAAAAACAACAACTTATTTTAAAACCAAGTCTTGGGACAAGGGGAATTTTTTCTCTATCTTTATTTCATGGCCAGAGCTTCCTCAGCAGGTCAACCTCCTTCTCTGTACAAAAGCTATTTCTGGATCTGTACTCAAAGCCCTTCCAGAGTGATAGAGTAGAAACTTCCCTGGTTTAGCCTTAGAGAAGGCAGTTTCACCTCTCCACCAAGATAAGGCATCTGGGAAGGGCTGGGATGGAAGGGAATAGAATGTCAAAGCTGAACTGTAAAAGCCTAGCCCTTACCACTCTTCTGCCTTGGAACTGATACTTAACATGGATTATAAGACAGGAGGTGAGGGCTTACAAAAAAAATTCAGAACTGTAAAAGAAAGGAAGGAAGGAAAGAAGGAAAGAAGGAAAGAAGGAAGGAAGGAAGGAAGGAAGGAAGGAAGGAAGGAAGG
>NW_025392698.1:0-6676 GCF_016433145.1 Gracilinanus agilis
GTATATAAATATACTATATATATATATATAAAAGGGCAGGAAGAATCGGATATGACTGAAAGGCCTGAGCAACAGCAACAAATGACAAAATTGCCTCCCCTCTGCTGATTTTCACCCAAACACTCTCAGTTGGACTTTCCCTTTCCGGGATATGGATTTTCTTCACAAAAATAAATCCCAATATACACTGCTACTTCATTGATCCTTCTTGGCTGTTTTGATCTTTTTGGATAAGGATTTCTTTCATAAGTCATGTTTTAATCTTGAGCATTATCTCATCACATCTCAGGGAGGCTTGTAATGTCCGAGGTATCTGCCTATATTAAAATCTCTAGTCCATCTTGCTCATTATCCATACTCTGGGCATTCAGGCAGAGTGCTGTACTGTGGCCTCTTCCCAGGCTTTGTCTCCTGCACAGTACTGGTCTTCTGGGTTGGTACTCTTTGCTCTTTGTGGTATCTTGCTGGGATTTCCCTCTCTCCTCCAGTTACAGTTTAAAGCCCTCTTGACCATCGAGTCAAGACAATAAGCATTTATTAAATATGTGCCAGGCACTATATGCCAGCAAAGAAAGGGGAAAAGACAGTCTCTGACCTCAAGGAACTCACAGTCTGGTATGGGTTATGAGGAAGATTACTTAAGTTATCATTTAGGAGACTTATCAGGAAGGGCTGGAGAATTCCACATGGAATGGGGAAGCAGGAAGTGGCTTGCTTTCTCTGAGAAGGACTCCATGGTGGTTGGGACAAGTTGTAACTGATCCTAGGAGACCTCAGTTTACCAGAGATGCTGAAGGAAGACCGTCACCTACTTGTGGGAGATTTTGGTAGACTATTAATCCCAACCTGAGTTGTAGGTCAACTTGGGCTGGGTTAGCTCCCAGAATCTATCCACCTGGAAGAGTACAGCAGGTGGTCCTGGAGGAGCTGCAACATCACTGAAGTGTGTCTGGACTCTGCTGAGAGGATTCCCACTTTAGTCCAGCTTTTCTCTGGGCCCTGTCTTGCTTTAGGTCTCAGTTCAGTGTAGATAAGTCCCTCCCCTGACCCTGTGGTTTGTCCATAGTCTGAAAGTGTAGAAACCCCTATTCCCATCCTTTATCATAGTTTCCCTAATTAAAAATTGTTATAACTTTTGCCTGCTGGTTCCATTGGCCCTTGCCTAGGTGGGGCAGTGTGACTGTTAGGGCCTAACTGCCATTTCTTTTAACAGTCACCTCCTTGGCAGTTAAACCCAGTCTCCCTACCTTGTTTGGTCCCTCCATCTGTCATTCCTGTCTCCCTCACACCCTTCTGGACCCACATTTAATATTCAAGTCTACTTCCCTGGTTATTCCCCATTCCATGTGGAATTCTCCAGCCCTTCCTGTTAAGTCTCCTAAATGATAACTTAAGTAATCTTCCTCATAACATATGGGAGACAACATGAAAACAACTATGTACAAAAAAAGGCACAGACAGGATGAAGTGCAGGTAATACCATTAGGGATGGCACTATCATTAAGAAAACGGGAAAATGGGGCAGTGGGGTAGCTCATTGGATAGAGAGCCAGGCCTAAAGATGGGAGGTCCAAGGCTCAAATCTGACCTCAGATACTTCCTAGTTGTGGGTGACCCTGGGGAAAGACATTAAAACCCAGTTGTCTAGCCTTTGCTCCTCTTATTCCATATCAATTCTTAGGCAGAAGATAAAGGTTTAAAAAGGTGGGACATTAAGAAGAGAGCACGCTGACTCATATCCTTAGAACAGTGATGGCAAACCTTTTAGAGGTAGAGTGCCCTACCCCAACTACCTACCCCCCTACCCCATACAGGGGAGGGAGAAAGCCCTCCCATTGGCTGCTGAGCAGAGGGGTGGGGGAAGTGAGGAATGTCCTTAGCTAGGGTAGAGAGGGGGAAGGGAGTGGCCTGAGCACTCTGCTCCCCTCCAGCTCTGCTGCCTGTGAACCCATCTTACCCACTGTGTGTTCCCATTGGCTGCTGGGCAGAGGGTTGGGGGATGTAAAAAATGTCATTGGGCATGGTGGAGAGGGGGAGGGGAGCAGCTCTACCCGAGCCTCTCTGCCTTTCTAGTAATGAACTCGGGAGAGGGGGTGGCCAAGTGCCCATAGAGAGCACTCTGAGTGCCATCTTTGGTATCCGTGCCATAGGTTCACCATCACTGCCCTAGAAAAGAATCAAGTAGGAAACCTCCAGGAATTTCACCACACTCTTATCAGGAAAACTAAACTGGAAGTTTAAGTCAACCATATAAGTTAGGGTCCTTGGGAAGTCAATGGATAAGATGGAAGAAGTTAAAAAGAGATGAGTTCATTTGCCAAATCCCTCTAAGTCACCCCAGTCATGGTGTCACAAGGAACATTAGTGCTGGAAGGGACCAAAGAAGACACATGTAGTCTGACCTCCTCACTTTCCAGAAAAGAAAAAAGGAGGCCCTGAGATAAGAGTCATAATACTCACTTCAGAATGATGCTGACTGCTCCTTATATGGCAGTTGGCAGCCTAGTGGATAAGAGTACTGAACCTGGAGTCAGGAAGACCTGAGTTTGGATCCAGCTTCAGGCACGTACTGTGTGACCCTGGGCAAGTCACTTAACCTCTGTTCACCTTAGTTTCCTCCATTGTGAAATGGGGATAATGATTGCCTCTACCGGATGTCATCAGGATTGAATGAGAAAATGGTTTTTTGTTTTGTTTAAACCCTTTCCTTCTGTCTTAGAATCAATACTTTATATTAGTTTCCAGGCAGAAGAGTGATAAGGGCTAGGCAATGAGGGCTAAGTGACTTGTCCAGGGTCACATAGCTAATAAGTGTCTGAGGTCAGATTGGAACCCAGGACCTCCCGTCTCTAGGCCTGGCTCTCAATCCACTGAGCTACTCAGCTGCCCACGAGAAAATGTTTTTTTAAAAAAATCACTTAGCCCAGTGCTGGTAGCTAGCAGGTGCTCTATGAATGCTTATCCTCCTCTTCTCTTCTCCTTATATGGTTTCTTTTCCATGACTCACTTCCATGTTCAATGCAAAAGCAGTTGTGGCTTAGTCCCCTACCTACACTGGGCTCTGGTCCTGGTACCACATCCCTGAATGCCTGCCACTCTGCTCCAGTGGGAAAATACATCGATGTTTCAGCTGACTCCTGGGACATGCCAGTCCCTCAGTGGGATTCTCTAGGCAGCAAGAGCATCTGAACTTTCCCACAGGGGGAGGGACAAGGTGGATGCTCTTCAGGAAATAACTTGTTAACGCATCCTCACAGGATCCTGCCTCTACAGATGGAAGAGGCTCAGGGGTCACACTCCCATCTGCCTAAGGGAGGATGGTCGTCATAGTGACTGGTAAAGCTCAATAGTGCTGCTGTCAAGGACCACTGACATCAGTGAGTGCAACTCTGCCATTTAATGAAGGAGGAAATGGCAGCCTATACTGGGGGAGGGACCTGCAGGAGAGCCTGGTACTGAAACTTGAACCCTGATCTCTTGGCACCTGGTCATATATTCCTTCTACCAGAATGGGGGTCCTTCTTTAGAGGGAAAACAGTATTAAGGGCAGGTAGGTGGCTCATTGGATATAGCACCAGGCCTAGAGTGGACCTGGGTTCTAATCTGGCCTCAGACACTTCCTAGCTGTGTGACCCTGGTCCAGTCATGTAACCCTGTTTGCCTAGCCTGCTCTTCTGTCTTGGAACCAAATACTTATATTGATTCTAAGATAGAAGGTCAAGGTTAAAAAAAAAAACCACACAACTAATGATTGAATACTTATCAAATAGTGCAATTCACTAAACAAAGAAACAAACGGGTAGCTGGGTGGCTCAGTGGATGGAGAGCCAGGCCTAGAGATGACAGATCCTGGGTTCAAATCTGGCCTCAGACACTTCCCAGCTGTGTGACCCTGGGCTAGTCATGTAACCTGCTTTTCTGCCTTGGAACCAATATACAGTATTGATTTTAAGATGGAAGATAAGGGTTAAAAAAAGAAAGGCAAGACAGACCCTTGGCAGGTCTGCTGTAAAGAGTATTCTTAGGTCCAGGATGGCCTCTGAAGTGGGTCCCTTCTCAGTAGATGCTGTGACTGCACATCCAGGGGTTCCACCACCTATTACCAGGGTTCTCCTTCCTCCCAGCCAACCTTTTTTTAAATATTAAATTTTTTTTAATGTTTTTTTTTTTTTTTTTTTTTTTTTGTCAAAACCCTTACCTTCCATCTTAGACTCAATACTGTGTGTTGGTTCTAAGGCAGAAGAGTGGTAAGGGCTAGGCATGGGTTAAGTGACTTGCCCAGGGTCTCACAGCTAGGAAGTATTTAAGGCCAGCTTTACCTCCCATCTCTAGGCCTGGTTTGCAATCCACCGAGCTAACCAGCTGCCCCCCCCCCCCTCCTCCTGGAAGGTGCTATTTTTATCCACTGTTGAAGAAACGGAAGTGAATGGAAGTTTGGTGACTTGTCCAGGTTCACACAGCTAGGAAGTATCTGAGGCTGAATTTTAACTCAGGTCTCCCTGATTCTAGGCCCAGCACTCTGTCCACCACCAAGCAGCTTATAGTTCAGTCAAGCCCTTTCAGAGTGTTTTACATGGACTGATCTCATGACCTGCAGTCACAAAACCTGGGTTTGAATCTCAGCCTCACTCTTACTTTCTCCCTGCGTGAACTTGGGCAAGTTACCTCACTTCTCTGGGCTCTTTAGCTTCCTCCTCTATAGAATGAGGGGGCTGGACCAGATGGCTGCTGAGGTCCCTTCCGGGCCTCAAGTCATGAACTTTATAACCACCCTATGATGCGGGTGCCACTCTTATCCTTATCTTACATAGGAATAAAGGGGGGTCCCAGGGGTAAAGTGACTTGTCCAGGGTCACACAGGTAATTCATATCTGAAGGCAGATTTGAAAGCTGAGTTTTCCCAACTCTCCAGCAATCTATCCACAGAGAGTTATCTGTGAGTTAAAAAATCTGCAGAGCTCTGCATAAGTCCTTCTGAAGAGGGTACCTCCTGGCGCCCCATCCACCCAATGCCTCTTTTGGCATCACCTGGTGCTTTCTGGGCTGCAGACCCTATGTGCGCTTACTCAGAGACCATGAACATCCCTCCTCAATGCACGTGAAGACGTTGAGCACAACCCACCAGTCACTGAAAGGATAGCATGTCATTTGCAAGGACGTGCCTTTCTGTCCCTCTCTCCCTCCTGCTGTTGCCTCTCGGGGGATTATTTAGGAAAGTACAAAGCGAACACTTTAAAAAAATCTCTCTAGTCAAGTGCACAGAGGAAGTTGGATCAGAATTCGGTTCAGGAGCTCTTGGGAGTTCCCTCTGAGCTGGGACTCCGAGGCCTTATTTGGTGACATGAGGATTGCTTATGAGTCTGAGCCTTACATCAGGAGCATCGTGTTTGTAGCTGAAGGGTCCTGAGAGGTCATCTAGGCTGACTCCTCATTTTATGTTTGTTTTTTTTTTTAAACCCTTGTACTTCGGTGTATTGTCTCATAGGTGGAAGATTGGTAAGGGTGGGCAATGGGAGTCAAGTGACTTGCCCAGGGTCACACAGCTGGGAAGTGTCTGAGGCTGAGTTTGAACCTAGGACCTCCTGTCTCTAGGCCTGACTCTCACTCCACTGAGCTACCCAGCTGCCCCGTGACTCCTCATTTTATGGAGGAAGAAACTGAAATCCAGAAGGAGGGAGCAACATGAACTGGGTGACACGGCCATTAAGGCGAGATCTGAAACCAGAGCTTGGGATGCTGACGCCAAATCAGCCAACAAACACCGGCACCAAAGAGTGCTAGCTTGTAAGGAAAGGCAAAAACAAGGTCTTTGCTCTCAAGAAACTCATGTTTTGGGGGCAGCTGGGTGGCTCAGTAGATTGAAAGCCAGGCCCAGACACAGGAGGTCCTGGATTCAAATCTGACCTCAGACACTTCCTAGCTGTATGACCCTAGGCAAGTCATTTAACCCCCAGTGCCTAGTCCTTACTGCTCTTCTGCCTTAGAATGGAGAAGGAGAAGGAAAAGGAGAAGGAAAAGGAGAAGGAAAAGGAAAAGGAGAAGGAGAAGGAGAAGGAGAAGGAGAAGGAGAAGGAGAAGGAAAAGAAGAAGAAACTCATGTTTTAATATGAGAAAAATATGTAAATACTTGCAAGATATATGCATATATGGCTACAGATATATGCAAACATATAAATAAGATTCATATAGATATATAGAAATATGGAGAGATACATCTATATCTATAGAGGTTGAATAAGTAGTAATAAGAGCAAATATTTGTATGGCACTTGATATGTATTAGACACTGTGCTAAGTACTTTACAATTATTATCTCATTTCATTCCCACAACCCTGGGCAGTAGGTACTATTATTATTCCCATTTACAGATGAGGAGACTGAGGCAAGCAGAGGTTAAGTAATTTGCCCAAGGCCACAAATCTAGTAAATGTCTGCAGCTCTCGTTGAATATAGTTTTTCAGGGCTCTAGGACCAATATTCTATTCACATAGGGAGAAAGAGACAGCAAGAGCAAGGGGGGGGGGAGAGGGAAGGAGAGAGAGAAAGCAAGAAAGCAAGAAAGCAAGAAAGCAAGAAAGCAAGAAAGCAAGAAAGAAAGAAAGAAAGAAAGAAAGAAAGAAAGAAAGAAAGAAAGAAAGAAAGAAAGAAAGAAAGAAAGAAAGAAAGAAAGAAAGA
>NW_025392699.1:0-8806 GCF_016433145.1 Gracilinanus agilis
ATATATATATATATATTCATATATTCATTCTGGAGATACAAGGACAAAAACAAGACATCCCCTACCCTCAAAGAGTTTCTATCTGATAAGTTGTATGCCTTTTTGTTGTCTCAAAAAGCACATTTGAGATTCAGTACTACTCTTCATTTTTTTCTTGAAGATACCAAATGAGGGTTGACATTGGGGTGGAGGGAAAATGGCACAATCGTTGAAGCCAGATCACCCAGGTATGAGCCCTTGCTCTACTATCTACAATTTGTATGACATTGGGTAGATTACATTCCTCCTATTGCTCCCTTTTCCTCATCCATAAAATGAGAGAATTAGATTATATAGATTATCACTAAGGTTCCTTTCAACAAAAAGCCCTATAAAAACTGAGAAGCCAAACACTCTTTGAGATGAACTACCAGTGGACAAGGTATTCGAACAAAGATGGAAATGTTGAAGACAGTAAATCGTTGATCCTGGTCTTCAGCGGGGTCTGTGCCCAAAGTGTGAAATAAATTTAAATATTAATATTAAGGAATACACTAAAACAATTTGTAGACCATTCAATCCTCAACAAAATTCTAAAACAGATTATTAAACAGATGGTCTGTTAATACTTGGCAAGAAAAGTAATGAGTTACTAGGAGCCTTCATGGAGTCACAAGTCATTCTAGAGCAGTAGTTCCCAAACTTTTTTGGCCTACCACCCCCTTTCCAGAAAAAATATTACTAAGCCCCCTGGAAATTAATTTTTTTTATTTAATAGCAATTCATAGGAAAGATAAATGCACCTGTGGCCATCACTGCTCCTCTGGATTGCTGCAGCACCCACCAGGGGGCGGTAGCGCCCACTTTTGGAATTACTGTATTAGACTAACATTTCTTTTTCTGATAATGTTATTAGACTGGTGAATGCTATAGGTATATTTCATCTTTTCTTTAGCAAGATTATTTGGCAACATGTCTCCTAAAAAAGCTAAGGCAGTATATCTTAGAGCTGAGCTGACTTAAAGGTAAAATGATTGTGGTCTTCAACATTTTTTTTAGTCTAGATCTCCTTATCTCACTCAGGCTGGAATTACAATGGCCATTCACAGTCTAGTCCAGTACCAGGATGGATCAGCATGAAAGCTATGACCTGCTTCACTTCCAACCTGGGCCATGACTAGTAGTAGGAATCCCCAACACTCCTTAAGTGTTTTATACCTCACGTATCAATTAGAATTTTGTACCCTGGACTTCATCCCCAAGAAGTCCTTCAGTATTTCCCAGAATTCCTTTTAATCTCTCTACCACATTTTGTGGTCACATATTGTTTATAAGTTCTGTAGCTCCTCCCTCTTGCTCTCTTCTCTCACAAGGTTAGGTAGTTTAGTTTATTATTAATAAAACTTTTAAAATATAATTCTTAGTTATTGTATATTAATTTTACTCTTTACACTCAAAGAAGGGCTGAATGAAAAAAATATTGCCCTTCTTCCATCCCCCAGAGATTCTTATTCCAGGCACTTTCAGGGGAAACAAGGGACTGAGAGAAACTTATAATGGGAAGGATCTGACATCTCTGAGAGGGGACCCAAGGACCACAACTATATGTCTAAAACTAGAAGGACCAAGAAATGATTAATAGATATTTAATGATAAATAGTAACAAGCAAGATTGCAGAAACTAAGCACAAATATGTTCCCATCTTTGCAAATAGCCCGATAATACAACTGCTCTCCTTCATTAAAAAAAAAAAAAAATACTGTCAGCTTCTATAGATACATGAGTCATTATTTTAAGGGTTGGTGAGAATGTCAGTAGATCAGTAAAAATGGCAACAGGCCTAGAGATTTGTTTAACTTGTCAATGAAAGAATAATCATATACTGTAGTGGCTTATTTTTAACACACATTGACTAGCTCATTACTTTTCAACTCTATGGCTTAAGAACCCTTATACAAGGAGAGAGATTTCTCATGCTTTCAACCAAGGCAGATTCAACAAATGCTCCTTCTCTCTTAGGGTTATTCAAGCACACACATATATCTTTCAAATGAAGGAATCTATAAACCTTTCCAACAGAATCAGAAGGCAAACCAAATGAAGAGTCAGATTCTCAGACGGCTTCCTTGAAGGTAGAATATATGCTCTGTAATCACAACAATTATAATAATAGCTCACATTAATAATTATAATAGCTCTATGTGCCAGGCACTGTGCTGAACACTTAACTTGATCCTCACAACAACCCTGAGAGGTAGGTACAATTGTTATCCCCATTTAATAGATGAGGAAACTGAGGCAAATAAAGACTAAGTGGCTTACCCAGAGTCCTACAGCTAGTATCTGAAGTCAAATTTGAACCCAGGACTTCAGACCAGGCATTCTATCCATTATGCTACCTAACTGCCTCTTCAAGGCAAGAGCTACTTTGTCTCTGAAATAAAATGCTTTGCATCATAAATATTTGTATAATTAGATTTAATTTTTAAGTATTGGAACACTTTTCCTTGGGAGACCTTCACTGATGAGTCAAATCAGTACAATGGAAGAAACACTGGTTTTATACTAGTAGGACCTAGGTTCAAATCCTGCCTCTGAGGCTTACTTATTATCTTGCATGTTGTTCAGCCTTTTTCATTCATCTCTGACTCTTTCTGACCCCATTTGGGGTTTTCTTAGCAAAGATACTGGAGCCATTTGCCATTTCCTTCTCCAACTCATTTTACAGATGAGGAATGTGAGGCGAACAGAATTAAATGACTTGCCCAGGGTAACACAGCTAATAAGAATCTAAAGCCAGACTTGAACTCAGGAAGATGGATCTTTCTGACTCCAGGTTCAACATTCTGAGCACTCTGGTGCCACCTCAATGTCCAACTATCTGGCATGATGTCATGCCATTCCTTTAACCCATTTCTCAGTTTTCTCATCTGTAAAATGAGGAGATTGGACCAGATGGACTCTGAGCTCTAGATCCACAAATCTCAGTTTCAGTTCACCAACCTGGGCTTAACTCACCCTTTCTCTTCCTAATACATTCAAATTCCAAAACCCTGAGGGAGCCACTTAAGGAAAATATCCTTAGAAAATATCAGTCCCAGCAGCATTTCCCTTATGGAAAATTGATGATGCTCAAATACAACAACCTGAGCCTCATCCAAGATGAAGGGAACTAGCAGAGAATGGCCATGCCTTCCTCCTGACTCAGTGAGACCAGTCACAGAGGTTGGGGAAAACCAGGGCAGCTGTGATGGAGAAAGACAGAATCTAATCAGTGCTTTCTCCAGAGGAAGGAAAATGGGAACGAATGATACCTCGGGCCCAATGACAAGCCAGGGACAATAGTTGCAGTCCATCGCCCAAGTCCCCTGATCACACTGAGAGCTCCCTAGGATGCTGCGGCTACTGTCTGAGGCAAGTATTTGTGACAGCTGTGAAGAGGGCACAGGCTAACTCTGCCCACTCTGCCCAGCTGGAGGCAGAAGGCAGTACCATGTGCAAAGGAGGAGGGTGAGGTGAGGGGCCCTGAATAGTTTTTAATGAGGCTCACTATTTGGAATATCAAGTGGATTTTTGCATCCTAATGAAGAACTATTGCAAGATGTTTGAAATGCTCCTGAATAAAGGATTGTAGACATCCTGATGAATCACATGGGCTTCAGGCTGCCTGCAGAGCTTGACTTATGAGGGACATCCTTCTCCAACCAAGCTCCCCAAATTCCTGCGGTAGCTATTTTTAGCCTGCCTCCTGTTGTGGAGCCCCATAGAGTTGTCTCTCAAATGAGATAATATCCTAGGAGACCAAAGAGAAAGGGAGGAAAGAACCACTGGGAATTTATCTTGAAGGAGGAAGCTACAAGCCATGTCACTTTTAAGCAGCTCTGCTTACTACTTGTCTGATTTGGGGGTACTTGAATTTCCTCTTCTATAAAAGGAGAGGGTTGGGCTAAATTAATCGATACAGCATTTTATGTGCCAGGAAAATACAAAAATAGAACAATTCTGGTTCTCAAAGAGTTTATACTTCAAAGGGAGGGACAACATGTACATTTGTACAAAGAAATAGAATGAATATAAATATAAAATAATAACAAAAGTCATTGTGTATGATTAATGTAAAGAAAAAATACAAAATTCTTAAGGGAGTTAGGGGAGGGCATAGCCATTAGGGAATCAGGAAAAGGTCTCACATAGAAGGCTAAACATGAGTTTCTACTTAAAGGAAGAGAAAGAATCTAAAAAGAGGTGACCAAGAGTTTGCATATTCAAGACATGGGGAGAAGCTATTTTGGGGGCAAGAGAAACATCAAAGAAGGAATAGGATTGCTACTTGGGTTGAATATAGTGAAGATGGTGGATTGAGCACCAGGTCTGGAGTCAGGAAAACCCAAATTCAAATCCAGTCTCAGACATTTACTAGCTGTGTGACCCTGGGCAAGTCACTTGGCTCTATTGGCCTCAATTTCCTCATCTATAGAATGAACTGAAGGAGGAAATGGCAAATCACTCCAGTATCTTTGCCAAAAAAAAAAAAAAACCCAAACCCTGAATGGGGTCATGAACCTTTGTACATGACTAAAAAACAACTGAACAATAACAAGAGATGACAAAGAGAAAAAAATTACTCATTTTTCTGTTTCTTTTTATTCTATCCAGGAGAATGATCTTTGGCCTAGATATATTAGAAACAAAATGGCAAACAGGATATTCAAACTCAAAATAAGCACAGAATTGGTAAGAGAGCAATCAACAAGACAAAATGACAAAATAGAGAAACAAACTACATTTTAAGATAACCAAATATCTGGCATGTTTGATTCCTGAGTCACCATCAGTGTTTAAAACATCATGGAGAACAGGAGAGTTGCTGAAGGATAGAAGAAGGGCAAATGTTGGACTGATTTAAACCACAGAACAGTGAATTTGTCTCTGATACTTGACAAAATCCTAGTATGTCATTGAAGGAATGGCCTAGAGCAGTGATGGCGAACCTTGGGGGGAGGAGGAGGATGTCCTCAGATGCGCTTGGAGAGGGGGAAGGGAGCAGCCCAGCCCAGCGTCCCTCAGGCTTTCTAGTAACAAACTGGTGAATTCTATGCTGGGGCAATGGCACACGTGCCCACAGAGAAGGCTCTGAGTGCCCCCTCTGGCACACATGCCATAGGTTTGCCACCATGAGCCTATAGTCTCTCCTAGACACTTTCCAGCATCATGCTCTGTCCCCTTGTCAGCCACATGGCTTCCTTGAGAAGCATCCAAGGCTCTCTCATCCTTATTGGTGACTCTATCCCCAGGAAAGGCATAGCTTTACATACATATACATCTATCATTTTGTTAAATGATGCCTTCTCTAGTGTAGGGAGGGGAAGAGATACCTTGGGATTTTAATATAATAACTAATTATTTTTTAAAATATTTTTTAAAAAACTCAGTTCACTCAGGTTTAATACTTTCATCTTCACCAATCACCTTGTCCTGAGCTGGTACTCTTTTCAGTTTGCTTTTCTGCTTTAACCCTTAGAATTTGGCTTCTTGAGGGTATTAACTATCTTGTTTGCTTCTACTTGAATCATCAGTACTTAGCACAGTGCCTGGCATACTGTAAGTACTTAATAAATGCTTTATCTAGCCCATCTATTTATCTAATGAGTATTTAGAAATAGAAGCAGTACTTGGGATGCAGAATGAGACATTTTTTCACATGGCCACAAGACCTAAATCTTGTTAGAAGGTTTTATTTTTCTTCTTTTTGCAGAGGAGGGAGACAAAATGGATAGAATGCCAGAACTAGAGTCAAGAAGTCAGGAAGATTCATCTTCCTGATTTCAAATCCAACCTCAGACACTTACTAGATGTGTGACCCTGGGCAAGTTACTTAACCCTGTTTGCCTCAATTCAGCATCTGTAAAATGAGCTGGAGAAGGAAATAGCAAATCACTCCAGGATCTTTTCCAAGAAATCCCAAGAGACAGACATGACTAAAACAACTGAACAACAAGATTTTTTTTTATTTTAAAAATTAATTTTCTTAAATATAGAAAAGGAAGCAATTTCTACTGAGACAGGATGACATCATCAAAATTAATCATAGTGAAATTACTTCTTCTCTTTTTTGACAAAATCACTAGATTCCAATATCAAAGAAATGACCTTGATATAGTATAACCTAGATTTAAGTAAGGTACTTGCTTATGTCTTTGGTGACACTCTTGTAACAAGTTGCAGAGGTGTGAGACTTCCATGATCTTCTAGGTCCGTGATGGCAAACCTATGGCATATGTGCCAGAGAAAGCACACAAAGCCCTCCCTGTTGGCATATACACCATGGCCCACTAGAGTTTGTTACTGGAAAGGCAGAGGGACTCGAATGGAGCTGCTCCTTTCTCTCTCTCCACCTTGCCTGAAAATATTTTTCACTTTGTCCATCCCTCTGTCCAGCAGGCCAGTGGAAGCCCTTTCTCTCTCTGGGGTAAGGTGGTGGCTCACATGGGGCTGAGTTGGAGGGGAGCTGAGGACATTTCTCCCATCACCCACCCCTCTGTTCAGCAGCCCAATGGGAGCACTTTCTCCTCCTATGTAGGGTAAGATGGGGGATAGGGGGAGGTTGCAGCTGAGCATACAGTCTCTGAGGGGGAAGATACTTGGTCTCTAAAAGTCTCTAAAAGGTTCATCATCACTGTCCTATATAAATTAGAATCTGTTTAAGTAATTATGCTCAAAGAGCAATAGTTGATGCCAGAGTGCTAACTGTTAGAGTAAGTTCTACAGTAGAATATCTCAGGAATCTATATTTGAACTTGTACTTACTTTTCAACATTTTTTTCAAAGATATGGATGAAAATCTTACCAAAATGGAAGACCACTAGTCAAACATTCAGATAATGCAAATATGGAAGGGATATACTAACACCATGGATAACAATCAGAATCTAACAAGATTTTAATTAAAACAATAAAATAAAACAGAGATAAAATTCAACAGGATAATGCAAAGCCTTGGACTGGTCTTCAAAAAATTACTTACATTAGAAACAAGATGGAAATGAGCTAAGTGAGATGAGAATTTACCCGAAAAAAAGATCTAGGGTTTTTGGTGGACCACAAGCTCAACATAGGTCAACAAGGTGGCACAATAGCCAAAGAGACTACTTTGATTTCAGGCTGTATTGAGAGCTATCAAAGCCAGAAGAAGGAAGATTAGAGTCCTGCTATCTTTCTTCCTGGCCAGACCATACATCTCAAGTTCTATATCCATTTTCACATACCATATTTATAAAAAGGACATTGACTAACTGAAGCAGGTCCATAACAGGGTGAACAAGAAGGTGCTAGGACCCTGCTACAGAAGGACCAATTAGAGGAACTGGCAATGTTTAGCCCAAAGAAGGGAGTATAAGAATATAATGACTGTCGTCATAATAACTGAGCAACAGCAAGGTGAAGAGTGTTGAATGTGGAGAAGAGTGTTGAACATGGAGTTAGGAAGAACAAGGTTCAAATGTCATCTCTGATACTTATATATTCTTACTTCTATGACTCTGGAAGGTTGTTTGTCCTCCATGAGACCCACTTTCATCATCAAAGAATTGATACTAAGCACTTCCTAGCTGTGTGACCTTGGGCAAATCATTTAACTCCATTCTGCCTTAAAAGCAATACACAATATTGATTCAAAGATGGAAGGTAAGGGTTTTTTAAAAAGAATTCATACTAAGTGATGGTTCCAAGGCAGAATAGAGGTAAGGGCTAGACAACTGGAGTTAAGTGACTTGCCCAGAGTCACCCGGCAGATACTTAGATACTCAGAAGTGTCTGAGGTCAGATTTGAACCCAGGACATCCCATCTCCAATCCCTTCATTTTACAAGTGACATATGAGAGAAATAAACAGATCTGGACAGACATCTTGAGCCAAGAAATCTGACTTTTTATTTTTGGGTACAAAATAAAGAAGTCAGAGATCTGCAAGCCCAGCTTAGTCTGTGGCCAGAGACATCTGATGTCTAGTCAAGAAGGGTTATGTAGCTTTTGAACAATTGCTTAACAGAGGCCATTAACAAGGAAAACATGCAGAATGTGTTCCAAAGTGAGTTGGGAACAATTTGCTAAAATGGTTAATAAACTCCAGTAAAGAAGGTTATGATGGAGTCACCCCTTTTTCCAACAGTCACTTGGTTATGATACTACTAGACTAGAGGCTCAATTTCCTCTAGTCAAATACTCCAGAGTATATGACAAAGAAGTTCTTAATGTTATTCTTATTACTGTTATATCTTACTTAAATCACAAAGATATGGCTTATCAAACTATTATAGAGGAATTCTTATAAGTGATTAAAAATCACTTAATTAAATTTCCTCTTACAGGTGTCAAGGTCCGGGGAAGTTAAGTGACTTGCCCAGAGTCAAACAATTAGTAAGCTTTGAAGACATGATTCAAATTCAGGTCTTCCCAACTCCAAGTCCAGTATTCTATTCGCTGCCATGTTGAAGGATTATTCTGTAGACTGTTGATAATAATAGCTAGCATTTTTATAATACTTTAAAAGTTTGCAAATAACTTTACAAATATTGTTTCATTTAATTCTCACAAAAACCCTGAGAGCTGTTATTATTATTATCCCCATTTTTTGTTGTTGTTGTACAGTTGTTTCAGTCATATTTGGAATTTTCTTGGCACAGATTTTTAGAGTGGTTTGCCATTTACTTCTCTAGCTCATTTTTTATAGACAGAGGCAGGGCCTCATCGCTAGTGTCTGAGGCCACAAGTCTTCCTGATTTTAGGTCCAGTACTCTATCCGCTGGGCCACATAGCTGCTCCTCATTTC
>NW_025392700.1:0-11194 GCF_016433145.1 Gracilinanus agilis
GTAATAAAAGGACACTCCAATGGAGCAGGTAAACAAGCTGGCACCACTGCCCCCTCTTAATCACTGAAGGCTTTTATTCTTTACCATCCTACCCCACGTCACCAAGACATGGCCAAATCTTGTACAAAACATTGTCATCTGTGCTGGGGCTGCAAAAAAAAAAACCGAAAACCCACTCTTCTGCTTAAAGAACTTATATTTTCCTGGGGAATATATTTACATAAATAAGGAATGAAGGGATAATTTGAGAAGGGGAAGGAGATTAATAGCTAGGAGGATCAGAAAATAATACAGCATGACATAATGGAAAGAATGCGGGGATAGAAGTCAAAGGAACTGTGTTTGAATACTGTGTGATTACAAGTCACTGACCTCTGGGTAATAATAAATTCAAATAAATAATAAATAAACTCTGTTTTCTCATACAGGTCTAAATCTGGGATCTTCTGATCACGAAGCTTGAGCAAATGTTTAACTGGCACCTACCAAGGATTTTTTTTATATTCTTTAACCTGGGCCAAGGCTGATATCTAAGTGAACAAATTCTGTCTTATGTGTACCTAACCTTTTTTTTTTTTTATTTCAAAGATCCCTTTTGCACTCCAGTGAAATCTGTGGACCCCTTTTCAAGATAAAAATTTAAATTAATAAAATAACAAAAATGGGATTGCAAAGTAAAACAAATATACTAAACTATAGTTTTCTAAATACCTTCTTTAAAAAGCATGTGGACAGCAGGTTAAAAATCACTGAGTTATAGAGATACCAAACGAGAGGCCAGAAGTCCATTACACTTTCTGTGTTTATAACAATAGATTGTTGATACCCAAGAAATATTTCTTTGCCTATAACTCTGTCCAATTACTTTACTATTTCATCAAAACCTATATAAGAATGGGGGGGGGGGGCAGCTGGGTAGCTCAGAGGATTGAGAGCCAGGCCTAGAGATGGGAGGTCCTAGGTTCAAATCTGGCCTGAGACACTTCCCAGCTGTGTGACCCTGGGCAAGTCACTTGACCGCCATTGCCTACCCTACCAATCTTCTGCCTTGGAGCCAATACACAGTATTGGCTCCAAGACAGAAGGTAAGGGTTATTAAAAAAAAAAAACCTATATAAGAATGGGACTAGTGTCGAGACAGAACAGAAGCTCTTATATGCCAATCTTTCGCTCTCCAATTCTATACCTTCTACACTCTAAGCCTGATAAATACACTATTGCCTGTGACTACTTATTAATCTTGGTACAATGAATAAAATGTCAGTGAGTAAGTTTGAAATCCAATTCCCTCACGTGCTGTATTCAACCAAAAAGATTTCAATTAGTTTTCATTTAGACTTTTCACTAGGAAAAAGCTTTCAATGGGGCTTATTTTGAGAGACATTATTGTTCCATAATCCAAGTCACTTTTTCCTACTTGAATTGAAAGTAAATTTTTTAAAAGGAAGTTTTGCAGATAGACTAAATTGAATATTTAAATACCTAAGACCCAGATATTCTGATTGAATCAATTAATCAAATGTAAAAGCTAGGTATAAACAAATCCTTCATCATTTTGGGGGAACTAAAATGCTTTAGTCTTTGGATAAAGACAGATGGTGATACAAAAGAAATACCTTGTGATTGTCTGAAAGAATCAGACATACCTCAAGGCCTATGAATACCAAAGCAAACTATTTTGGAATTGCTAATTTCAGTAGCAGCCTAGCCTGGCGGTGGTGGAATCCTGAATAAGTTATGAAATTTGTAGGTTTGGAGGGCAAATCTGGTATCTTTCCTCCTCCTTTTACACATTGATCAGATTGGTGACTGAGAATTCAGAAAAGTTGAAAGATTTGGAGTCCATAATCCTTTCAGTAGATGTGTTCCTAGTAAAACAGTAGCTGATGGCAGTATCTGCATAAAAAGTTTTGACTATACATACTTGCTTATTAGTTATATAAGCCTGGGCAAGTTACTTAAGTTGTCTCTTCTTCAGTTTCCTCATATGCAAAGCTGAGAAAATAATAGCACCTAATTCCTAGGATCTGTGGTATTTAATGAGATGATTTGAAAATGCTTAGCACAGTGGCTGACACATAGAAAATACCATATAAATGGTTGCTTTTATTATTAAGTTTCTTGGTCTGTGTTGGCTCATAATTAGCTTATAGTTTAGTTAATTCCCTTTCTAACAGATCTTTTGTAGATGATTTATTGTTCCATATTAAACTTGTGATAATTTTAAGGCATAAGTGTAAGAAATTTATTCACATCAAAGTTAACCTACTAGTCCAGCTACTCAAGATCTTTCTGAATCACATTTCTATCATTAAATAGATTAATGATTATTTTCAGGTTTGTTGTGTCTGCAAATGTTACACATCTGTAGACTTTATACCTCTACAAAGGAGCTTGAGGGGGACACATATCTTCTCATATCTTTTATTTGGGGCCAAGTGTGTTCTTTGTAATTTCAGGAAATTTATTTTTATCTATGTTTGTCATTGTTTCTAATTCATTTCCATTATTTTCATTACAAATGTTGTTTTCCTGTCTCGCCACTTTTCATTAAATCAATTCACTTTAGTCTTTCCTTGCTTTTCTTTATTTATTGCACTTGTTATTCTCTTTGTTTTGTCGACATGGAATCTAGAGTTCCCAAACTTGTAGCTTAGTGAGGTATGATGAACCCCAAGTTTAGAAATAGTTTGTAGGTTGGAGACCCCAAAGCTTGTGCTTGTTCCCTGTTCCCGTGGGAATCCACCCTGAAGGGAATCTCAGGCTAGCAGTTGCAGACTGAATAATGGACCCCAGGGTAAATGCTAAATACCCTTTTGTCCTAGGTAGTCTTGCCCATTGTATCAGAGACCCTGTCCCAGGAAGGCACACCTGGGCAGGAACTATCCTTTAGTATCCATTGTGTAAGTAGCCCCTTCCCCTACACCCTAGCCTCTAGCTATAATCCCTTTCTCTAGCTTGATTGTATCCTGTCAGTATAATGTCAATCATCTCTCCTGGCCCCTAGATCTTCCCAAAAGGTATATAAGTTCCCCAATTTCCTTTGTCCCTAGGAGTGGTCATCTAGCGCGGTGTCACTCCCAGGGGGATCAGGGAGCAGAGCGAAGCAGTGTTCCTTTAGACTCTGCACAAGGCGCAGCTCTGCATAAGAGGCCAAGTAGCCCTCATCCCCCTTTCCCTTGATTAAAGAGTGGTTTTGTGACTATTTAATAGTCCCGCATTTTTATAAGTTAACAGTTTCTTTAAAAGGACAGGAATGTGGGCAGAGTCAAGATGGTGTCATAGAAGCAACAAAAGCCAAAACCTCTGATTATTCTTCCATACTACTCTTTAAAAAGAGCATCAAAAAAGACAGAAATCCAAACCTAACAACAAGATAGAGCCATAGGAACTCTCCTATTGAACATAACTTGAAAGGTAGGCAAAGAAAGCCTATTTCCACAGAGACCCATAAGACTGGGCTAGATAAAACTCCCTCCCTAACCTACTGCACTGAGACCTGCAATTAGACACAGATTGACTCTGGGATTCTGGGCGAGAGCTGTGAATATGACAGAGTACCTTAGATCCACCACCTGAGGTCAAAGGCTCTGACAGGGGCTAGGAGGGAGTAACTTGGGGGGCAGGTTGGGCACCCTTGGCCTCTACAACAGCTAACTATGATGAGGATTTGGCACCAGGGGAGATTAGTTTGGCGGGTCAGCTCAACCAATCTAATCCAATATAGCAGCAAAGGAGAGAGAAGAGTAAATATTCTGCTCCAGAAAAGAACAGCTTAAATGCCTGGGTTCAGTAAACCAATAGAGGGGTTAATTTACAGTCCACAGTGGTAGGAAAATCAGTAAACAAAAGAAAAATTAAAGAGGTAATGATTGAAAGCTTCTATGGGGATGAAGACCAAAAAAAAAACAGAAAAAAAGAGGATGATGAGATCTAAGAAACTTCAAGCAAAACCTCAAAAAATCCAGGGAACTAGAGTTTGGCTCTGGAAGAACTTAAAAAGGAAATCAAATATCAAATAAGACAGGCTGAAGAAAAATGGGAAAAGGAAAACAACAGCTTAAAAAGCAAAATGGGTCATCTGGAAACAGAAGCACATGAATTAAAACAAGAAAACAATGTTTTAAAGGCAGGATTGATCAACTGGAAAGTGAGGCAAAAAAGTCAAAGGAGGAAAATAATGACTTGAAAAGAAGAATGGACCAAATGGAAAAGGAGGATCAAAAAAAAAGGTCATGGGAGAAACTAAGTCTTTGAAAATTAAAATTGAGCAATTAGAAGTGAATGACTTCATGAGATATCAAGAGACAATAAAACAAAACCAAAAGAATGAAAAAATAGGAGAAAATATGAAATACCTCATTGAAAAAACAATTGACCTGGAAAGGAGATCCAGACAATTTAAGGATTATTGGAAAGGCATAACAGCAACAACAAAGGCCTAGACATCAATACTATAGAAAACTATCCAAGAAAACTGCCCTGATATTCTTGAACAAGACGGTAAAATAGAGATTGAAAGAATCCACAGATTACCTCCAGCATTAAATCTCCAATTGACAACTCCCAGGAAAAATATAGTCAAGTTCAAGAGCTCCCAGGTCAAGGAGAAAATACTATAAGCAGCTAGAAAGAAACAATTCAGATATCATAGAACCCCAGTCAGAATCACACAGGATCTGGCAGCCTCCACATAGAAGGACTGGAAGGCTTGGAATATGATATTCTGGAAGGCAAGGGAACTGGGTTTACAACCAATAATCAACTACCTAGCAAAACTGACTATATTATTTCAAGAGAAAGTATGGTTATTTAATAAAATGGAAGATTTCTAAGCATTCCTGAAGAAAAGACCAGAGTTAAACAGAAAATTTGAGGCCCAAGTATAAAATTCAAGAGAAGAATGAAAAGGTAAATAACAAGGAGAAAAAATTTAAGGACTTCAATAAGGTCAAATGGCTTATATTCCTATTAGGAAAGATGACATCTATAACTGTTTAAATTGTTATTTTCATAGTATTTAGAAGAAATATACATAGAGGGTGTGGTAGTAGACTTTATAGAATGATGTGTCTATATATATATATATATATATATATATATATATAAATCTAGGGGTGAAAAAGAGGATACTATTAATAGAAATGGAAAAAGAGAAGTAAAATGGAGTAAAATATGTCACTTAAAGAAGCATGGGGATGGAGGGAGGGAGGAAGACCAATATAATAGAAGGGAAGAAGAAGTTGGTTATGGGTAATACTTAAAACTTACTCTCAATAGAATTGGCTCAGAGAGGGAAGAACAGGCAGATTCATTGTGTTATAGAATTTTATCTTTCCCTATAGACAAGTTGAAGGGGAATAAGAAACTGAGTTGTGAGGAGGGGAAAAATATAAAGGAAGGAAAGGTTGGGGGATCAAAAGGTCCTATAGTAAGAGGAGAATAAGAAGGGAGGTGGTGGTAAGGGTAGTAAATAAGAGGGGGAAGGATGGAGACTGACTAAAAACAAAACACTGGAGTGAGGGGAAAGGATGAAAGGTAACAGATCAGGATTAAACGAGGAAATCAAAATGGAGGGGAATACATAGAAGGTAACCATAACTGTGAATATAAATGGGTTGAACTCATCCATAAAATGGAAGTGGATAACAGAATGAATTAAAAAACAAAATCCTATCATATGTTGTTTACAAGAAACACACTTGAGGCAGGTAGACACATGCAGGGTAAAGGTAAGAGGCTGGAGCAGAATCTGTTGGGCTGAAACTGTGACAAAGAGGGCAGGAGGAGCAAACATGATCTCAGAAAATGCTAAAATAAAACTGGATTTGATAAAAAAAAAGACAAGGCAAGGAATTTCATCTTGATAAAAGGCAGTAAAAAATAACACTTTCCACACAATTAAAACTAGTTCTAAACAACTAGAAAAACATTAATTGCTCTTTGGTAGGGTGAGCTAATATAATAAAAATGACAATCCTACCTAAATTAATTTACTCATTCAGTGCCATACCTATCAAACTACCAAAAATCTTTTTTAGAGAATTAGAAAAAAATTGTAACAAAGTTCATCTAGAAGAAGAAAAGATCAAGGATATTAAGTGAATTAATGAAAACAAAATGTGAAGGAGGGGGGCCTGGCAGTACCCAATCTTAAATTGTACTCTAAAGCAGCAATCATCAAAACAATATGATACTGGCTAAGAAATAGAAGGATAGATCAATGGTATAGATTTGAGGTAAATGACAGCAGTAAGCTAGTGTATGATAAACTCAATGATCATAGCTTTTGGAACAAGAACTCACTATTCGACAAAAACTGTTGGGAAAATTGAAAAATGTTATGGGAAAAATTAGATTTAGATCAACATCTCACACTCTATAATTCAAAATGAGTAAATTTCTTAAATATAAAGAGGGAAATTATAAGTAAATTAAGTGAACATAGAATATTATACCTGTCAGATCTATGGGAAAAGGAAAATTTAAGACCAAGCAAGAGATAGTGAACATTACAAGATGTAAAATGAATAATTTTGATTATAGTAATTTTAAAAGGTTTGTGCAAATGAAATTAGAAGAAAAGCCACAAACTATGTAAAAAAATTCATAACAAAATTCTCTAACCAATGTCTAATTTTTCAAATATATAAGGTAACTAAGTTAAATGTACAAATAATCAAGCCATCTCCCAACTGACAAATGGTTAAAGGATATGAGTAGGGAGTTTTCAGGTGAAGAAATCAAAACTATCAATAATCACATGTTCTAAATCCCTCCTGATTAGAGAAATGCAAATCCAAACAACTCTGAGGTCCTACCTCTTACCAAACTGATGGCCAATATGACAGCAAATGAAAATAATGAATGTTGGAGGGGATGTAGCAAAATTGGGACACTAATGTATTGCCTGTGGAGTTGTCAATTGATCTAACCATTCTGGAAGGCAGTTTGGAATTATGCCCAAAGGGCTTTAAAGGAATACATGCCCTTTGATCCAGCAAAGCTACTACCAGGTTTGTACCCCAAAGAGATAAAAAAAGTTCATACAAAGATATTTATAGCTGACTATTGGTGGTAGCAAAAAGATGGAAAATGAGGGGTTGTCCTTTGATTTTTGAATGGCTGAACAAATTGAGGTATATGATGGTGATGGAATACTATTGTGCTATAAGGAATAATGAACTGCTTGATTTAAATAAAAACTGAGAAGACCTCCATGAACTGATGCAGAGTGAAATGAGTGGAATGAATGAGGAGAACATTATACACAGTAATTGAAACCATATTGGATGATCAAATATAAAAGACTATTAGCAATGCAATGATCTAGGATAATTGAGAGGGACTTTTGAGAAAGAACACTATCCACATGTAGAGAAAAAACTGTGGGAGTAGAAATGCAGAAGAAAAACATGTTATTTATCACTTGTGTATTTGGGTATATGATTTGGGGTTTTGGTTTTAAAATATTACCCTATTAAGATGAATAATATGAAAATAGATATTGAGTGATAATACATGTATAACTGTATAATCCAGTGGAATTGAGGAGGAAGAGAACATAAATCATATAATCATGGAAAATACTCCAAAAATAAACTAACAAATAAATAAATAATATTTAAAAATAAAAAAAGGCAGTAATATTTCTCTACATATACAACAATTTTGTTTAGCCATTCTCCAATCCATGGGCATCTTTTCCCCCCCAATCTTCTGTTATCACAAGTAAGTGCTACTGAAAATATTTTTATTGAGTTTTGTTGTTGCTTCTTGTTTTTTGTTTTCAATAAATGACATCCTTAGGGTATAGAGCTATCAATGAAATCTGTAGTTTGAAAGGATTTACACATTTTAACCATTTTATTTGTAGTCACAAATAGATTTCCAGAATGGTTATATTACTTCACAGCTCCTCCAATAAATGCACCACAAACCATCTAATACTGACTATACCCACGTTTTATTCTCCTTGTCTTTTTTTCCTACCTGTAAGGTGAAAGCTTAGAATTGCTTTGATTTGTATTTTTATCATTATGAGCAATTTGGAACATTTCATTCCTATGATTGTTCCATAGTTTGTCATTTTTTTGATAACTTCATTCTATCCTTTGTCCCCTTCTCAATTGAGGGATGAAAAGACACACAAAAATCTACACATACACACATATACACATATTAATATGTATGTATATAGACATATGTATATGTAAAATATTACCAGTTATCAAAAATATTTGATATACATATTTTTGTTCTCAGTGTTTCTCTTCTATGTTTATGTCATGAACTTTAATATTTAGTTCATATATTTATTTATTGTGAAATATATTATAATATGTCAATCCAAATGTGATTTCTATCAGATTGCTTGCAAGATTTTCCTAGCTTTTAACAAATAGGGAGTTGTTTCCTAGATAATTTGTTTTTGAAGTTTATCATACACTGGGTCATAAAGTTCATTTATATCTGGTTTTCACTTGTCTAGTTGCTTCCATTGATTTCTTTTTTTCTTACTTTTAACTAGTATCAAATCATTCAATGAATGCTATTTTATAATGTAGATTGAAATCTCTTAGTGTTATTCTTCCATGATTACTACCTCTCTTCCCATTATTTCCCTTGATATTCTAGATGTATTTTTTCTTCCAAATAAATTTTGTTTTTTTTTAACTTACTCAGTCCAGTGACATTGCCTTCTTTTCTGTTCCCTAAATAGGACATTCCTTCTATTGACTTTTGGGCATTTTCACATTCTCTCTCTCCTGTGTGGAATGTTCTTCCTCTTCATTTCTGCTTCAGAGATTCTTTGGCTTCCTTTGTGGATAAAATTGATCATCCTTAAGTCTAGTGACTCCCCTCCTCTGATGACTTCAAATTTGTCTTCTATGTAGTTTTTATGTATTGTCTCCCTCCTTTGACTGAGTTCATTAAGAGCTGGAGGTTTTTTTTAATTGTTTTTTCATTGTATCCGCAGTATTTAACACTATACCTGGCATGTACTGCGTGTTTAATAAGTATTTATAGATGAGCTGACTATATAGCCATGTTGGTGAACCTATGGCATGTGTGCTGGAGGGGGCTGCTCCCCTCTACCTCTCCACATGCACCTGAGAACATTTCTCACATCACCTTCCCCTCTGCCCAGCAGCCCAATGGGAGTGCTTCCTCCCTCCCCTATCTAGGGTAAGTGATTAGCTCACATGCGGTGTGAGGGTTGCAGTTTGGTCACCCACTCTCTAAAGGTTTTCTATTACTGCTATATAATAACCTTCTTTGATAGCTTGATCGATGTAGCATAAAATCCATAAATTAACTTTGTAAATATAGTTAGTTGGCATGGCCAAGCCATGAGCACTGAAGATTTCTCTAGCTATATAAATTGTTCTTTAAAGGCCATTTTGTAATTGAATCTATAGAAAATTTGGAGGTACTTTGATAAGTTGTTAGTCATTCATTAATGTGGTGCAGAGAGGGTGCATAACAGCTTTGCAGGCTTTTGCTGTAGAGTTCTTCTGTCAGTTAATAAGGGGTTTAGAATCTTGGGAAAGTCAGTTGGCCCTGGGAAACTTGTGGAGAGTATCAGGGTCAATCTGAGCTCCTTCTTTGTATTGAAACCTGGCCTATATTTTGTAGCTTTTCCTTTAAAAATTGTTAATTTAGTTAATTCCTTTGAATCTCCCTAGCCTACCTTATTACCACCTTCATTTTCCCTACCTGAATGTCTGGGAAGTTTTGAAAGGAGAGTAGATCTGAGTATTAGTTTCAAATCTTGATAGTTTAGTCAAATAGGGCTCATCCTTGTTACACACTTATCTATTGAATCATTGTATACCTCCGTTTTATATTCCCTGACCTTGGACATTCCCTTACTTCTCCTACCATCTCAATTTACAGCCTTCACCATTGTACCTTCCTCATCCACTTTACTGCCTTAGGGATTCACAAAACCCTATCCACAGTGCCTAACCTCAATTCCAATCATACCTCTGCCTTAGTTTCCCTACTACCTAGAATCTTCCCTTGATTACCTCCAGCCTTTGGTCCCTTGCCTTGCCTTATTCCCTATTCCAACCAACTACTACCTATTAGCCTAAACCCCTAGCTTCACTCCTATATTACATCCTGCAAATTCCCTTATTACATTAATCATTTATTCAGTGCTTCCTATATGCAAGGCACTTTGCTGGCACATATTAAAATATGTAAAAGAAAGTTTTACTTAGTTTTTTTTGAAATTCCAAGAAAAGCTGTAAAAAAGAAATTGAACAAATAAAGAGATAAATGGATGAACAGAGAAACAAACTGATAAGTAATACATCAATGAATAAACAAATAAGTAATACATCAATCACAGCAAAAAAAATTCCTACTCAAAAATGCACATCATGCTATAGAAAATAAAATGTAAATAAGTAATAGGTACATACAAAAAAAGATGAAGATATATTTTTTTACATTTATTAATATTCATTTTTAACATGGTTACATGATTCATGCTCCTCCTTTCCCCTTCAACCCCCCCCGCACCCCCCCTACCCATGTGCATTTCCACTAGTTTTGTCATGTGTCCTTGATCAAGACCAATTTCCAAATTGTTGGTAGTTGCATTGGTGTGGTAGTTTCGAGTCTATATCCCCAATCATGTCCACCCCAACCCATGCGTTCAAGTAGTTGTTTTTCTTATATGTTTCCTCTCCTGCAGTCCTTCCTCTGAATGTGGGTAGCATCTTTACCATAAATCCCTCAGAATTGTCCTGGGTCATTGTATTGCTGCTGGTACAGAGGTCCATTACATTCGATTTTACCACAGAATGTCAGTCTCTGTGTATAGAGTTCTTCTGGCTCTGCTCCTTTCGCTCTGCATCAGTTCCCGGAGGTCTCTCCAGTTCGCCTGGAACTTCTCCAGTTTATTATTCCTTTTAGCACAATAGTATTCCATCACCCGCATATACCACAGTTTGTTCAGCCATTCCCCAATTGAAGGACATACCCTCCTTTTCCAATTTGTTGCCACCACAAAAAGCGCAGCTATGAATATTTTCATACAAGTCTGTTTATCTATGATCTCTTTGGGGTACAAACCCAGCAATGGTATGGCTGGGTCAAAGGGCAGGCATTCTTTTATAGCCCTTTGAGCATGATTCCAAATTGCCAGCCAGAATGGCTGGATCAGTTCACAGCTCCACCA
>NW_025392701.1:0-7965 GCF_016433145.1 Gracilinanus agilis
ATTGTCCCTGATTAAAACTTCTTAACAATGTTTCATATATATATATATATATACTAATTATTCTTTCAGACCTCTGCTTAAAGAAGAATAAAAACTGTAGTCTGGCCTCTCTATACCTTAGGACATATCTACATACCTGATTAAATATTTCTTTAAAATTATGAACTAGCAATCCTCAAATTCAGTTTGATAAGCATTTTTGGCAAATCTGATTATTTTAATCCATATTTTACACACTGCAAGTCTCAATAGATAACGTCTTCAATATAAAGTTTGTGCATATTTAAAATTAACTGAAATTCCATTTTCTAACCATTAGTCAATAGATTTATACTACACCATCAGTATCTATTCAAATTCTTAGCAAACATGCATCCTAATGAATTAGAGAAAGGGCTGTGAGTTTTGAGAAAAAGGAGCTATGTTTTGTGACTTGCCAAAATTATTTCTCGCTGAACTGAGGCAGCATGGATGATTCAATTTTGGCTTAAATTTTTCTCATGAACTTTTTTCTGATCAAAGGGCTGTAATTACAAAATATAAGCCAATAGTATTGTTCTAATAATTTATAAGTTAAGATTTTCACTAACATCAGTGTGATTAATGGTAGGTTAAACTTGTGGCAGTCCAAAAGGTTTTTACCACTCTCGGTTAAGCATTTAGGTGCATTGATGATTCTGATTAGCTAAGAAAGTTTTATATTGCACTTCTGAACCTCAGTACACAGTTCAGAATCACTGCCTTTTCTGTCTGAATAATTTTTTTTTTAGATTGCATTTAGAATCCTTGTTAAATTTGATTAAATATATATCTCAGTATTTAACCTGTTGATAGAATTTGGTGGTGGGATCAAATCTGTCCCCTGTTATTGTCTTACTATTTCTTTGTTCCCTTTCTTATGGCCAGTAAGAAATGGAAGAAGAAATGTAGACAAATTATCTTGTTGATTCTCGCCTTAATGAGAGCAGAGAATATGATTTCTTTTAATCAATTAAATTCTTTTAGAGTTTAAAACACTCAGAAATCCATTGGAGATATCATTTTTCTGAATTTTTCAAACTCCTCTGTCTGTCTTTCCCATTCCTCCGGAATGAATGAGAGAGAGATTTATTTTCTCCAAAATTCCATTGTGATCACAGACAAACAAAACCATTACAAACAGATCATAGACACATAAACACAACATATAGACACACAGACTGTTCAAAGACATTTCCCGGGCATTTCACGCATACTCTAACAAATATATGACATCCTATCAAAGATCAATAAATCACATCTTACATGGCTAAAGAAATCTGGAGAAAAAAGAAAGTTTATTATTCAGAAAATGGATTAATTCTAGCAAGGAACTGGCTAAAGTAGGATGAATTCTTGGATTAAATTTAGTTATTGGTGGGGCCGGTAGTTGGCCTCCTTTCCATCTTCCCTGAAATCTCTTATCAGGTAATCTGTAACCATTTCGATGGAATTTGGAATTACAAGTTTTCCTCCAGTGGTAACCTTTCTCACATCTGGGACACAAAGAGCTAGGGGCATTGGAACAAGAGCCTTTGAGCCCTTAATCATTTCAGAATATGTTTTTCCTTTCAGGGCCGCCGCGATGACTATACCCTGCATATGTGCTGGAGTAAAGTCCTCACAGGCTTTCACATAGTCACTAATAGTCCCAGATTCTTTAACATTTTGAAGCATGCTCTGACACATATTATTGGCATTGTCATAGGCAGACTTTCTGACCATTATCTGAGTTGAGTATTCATCATTTGTATATTTTTTTACCTCCTTTATCAGATTTGCCAAAAAAAAATATTTTTAATCTTTTTATAAATTCTGTATATATTTCCTCTGGGCCTTGTCTAATCTCATCCAAACCTGTGGACAGTTTCTTAGTTGCTGGGACCCTTTTCCATGCCTCCAAGGCACACTTTGTACACTGAATTAGAGCTTCTCTAGATAAATTAATCTGATCAGCATGTAATTCCCATTCATCTATTCCAAGTAACATTTCTTTAGTAACTCTGATGCCCTGTTTCTTATTAATGGCTGCCTTCCGTTTTGCCAATTCATCAAATTCTGATTTCCAAAAGAGGTAGTCCTCTGCAGAAAGGGAATATCTTGCTATATGATTCCAATCAAAGGGGGTGACCCAAAGCCCTTCTAAAGTTTTCACCAAAGTTAAAGTGAATGGAGAAGCAGGACCATATGAAGCACAAGCTGTCTTAATTTCTTTTAACACTTTGTAGGGAAGAGGCTCCCATGTAGGAGCTACTTCTTCATCGTCATCCAATTCATCTGCTCTAAAAATAACTGGGAAACAGAACGACGTGTCCCCGTCCTTCCGAGCATTTTTTATTGCTCCTTTAAACCCTATATTCTGGGGCTGGGGCTGCGGCTGCGGAATTGGAGCTCCAAGTGGCAGAGGCTCCTCTGCTGTTATCTCTCTTTCCTCTTTGGAAGAGAGGTTTTTAGGTGGGGGAAGGTCCTCTGCTAGTGACTTTTTCATTCGAATTTTAAAGCTCTGTTTTGATTTACAAGGAGCCTTTTCCTCCTCCTCTGATTCTAACATTGAAACCTAAAGATTTCATTCTCTGCATTCTGACCAGATGACAAAGTTGTTTTTTCAGCAGACGAAATTTTTACTGGCACTTGTTCTAGTCCATGCTCAATACAATAAGTTTTCAAATCATTGCCAACTTTTTGCCAGAATTCTAAGGGAATCCATGGGCTACAATTTTTAATAAGATCAAGAAATTTAGTGAGCTGTTCTTTACTAATTTTTGCTCCCCATTTGCTGAGGGTATAATTAGTTATAGCAATAAAAAGAGTTCTTTCCTTTGATTCACTGTGCCCCATGGTGTTCTGTTTGTCTTAAGTTGTAAAGATAAGAGATAAAAGTTTACTCACCTCTAATCCCTCACGTTCTCCTCTCCGTGAGCCAGCAGCTAAGCTGGGGGATGAGTCTCCTAGCCACCTGAATTTGGGAAGTGCGTTGGCTTGGGGGGAAAAGGTATTCGCACTGCTCAGAAAGCCCTCACGTTAGGCGCCATCATATAGAGAGCCAGCCCCCTATATGGTTTTTGGGTCCTGAGTGGTGTTGGTGGCATAGGATGGTTAAGACAGGAAAAGGAAAAATGAGAACAACCAGACTAGTGGTTAGCCCATGTTGCTCTAACGCTATGGGATTTGGACTTTATTTTATACTGGTTTCAAACAAAGAACACAAAGAAAGAGTAACAGCTGTGAGGGGGTTACAAATCATACACAATCCATTAAAGTCTAAAAAGTAGAAATATGGGTGCAAGGACAAGGGCCAAATTCCAACCACCAATTAGTAGGGGTTTAATTCTGGGAGGAGAAATAAATTTCATGGAGATGTTTACTAATTTCGTTCTGCCTTGATTTACAGATCTGCACCTGGTCAGCTAGTCTGGACTAAATTGTCTGGCTCCAGTCTTTATCTAAGTAATATATTTTTTAGGGTTCAGGCTTCTTAATTATCAAGGAGAGAAATTGTCAAGGAGAGAAATTGTTAACTCAGCAGCTTCTGGTCTGGTTATGGACTCAAAGCTTTCCAATAAGTCTATAATGTTTTTCCAGTAAGAAAAGGTATGGATCATAAGAGGTGTCAAAAGAGGGGTCTCAGATTTTTATCTATTCTCTTATTGGCTTCCTACATATTTCCCCCTTTTCTTTTCTTTCTTTTTTTTTTTTTTTTGAGTGGAGTTATAGCGAATGGTCACAGCTATCAGTTATAGAGAGTTTACAAACTACAAGAGGTTCTGTTCAGATTTGTAGATTATGGTAATCAACCATGTGTCTCTCTATTGCTCTCAATATCTTTTCCTTTTGTTTTAAATTGAAGAGATTTTAGTTCAATTTGAATTTGCCTTATTGAAGAACTGAGTGATCTAATGAGAAATGAAAAGCAAAACAGAACCATAAGGAATAAAATAGGGCATTCACATGTTGGGGTGTGTGAATCTCTCTTATGAGATCCAAGGGAAGTTAGTCTGCCTGAAGGCTCTTGCAAACATAACTAACTTTTAAGTTATACAAATTTGGGGATAAAAAGAAAAGAGGACAAAAACAATGATCAAATGATTGCCAGACGCATTGACAAAAAGCCAATTAGGGGGCAGTCCCCTTTGGCACAAGAGTGTACATTCAAAACAGATGCATTCAATTCCCCATATTTCATTTAACTGCACCCCAAAGTTCATTATGGGATCTTCTTAATGCAGTGTAGGTCTCTGCAGGCATTTTCATGGTATCTTCTTCCAAACAGGTTCATCGTCTGGATTCTGGGGAGGTGGCAAACTTCTTATCCTGAAATTACTCTCAAAAGAATTTCAACTTTACATTATAGATTATAAAACATACATTGTCCCCTGAAGAGGGTTAAGGCTAACATCCAGATCAGTTAAGGAAACATGACTGAGTTTTGGGGTTGTGTGAATCAATTGGTAAAAGAAATTTTAAAAATTTAAAAAATTCAAATAAAAGAGAGAAGAAAATATCCTGTGAATGAAATGCAAAATATCAAAGTCTTATGGGCAAAAATGTAGGGGAAATTAAACTTATAGCAGGTCCTTGTATCAAGGCCCAAGTAAAGTGATTTAAGCAATGGTGCAAGTACCCATTTAGAAGCCAGGTCTATAGAAAGTTACCCCACTTATAAGAGAAAGAAAAGGACCAAATTTTTTTGTGAGAAAGGGAAGTGTCTTTCCCTGGTCTGATTTGCCTGCACTTGAGCCAAGATAATGGCCAACCTTTGGTACTTAACCAGGGTGAAGTTCAAGGAAGTCCAGCCTCTAACATATGTCAGAAAAACTGCAACCCCGAACCCCATCACTAAGTTTAAGTCCTTTGGTATTGGCATGAGAAAGTGTTGTCAATCCTTCTTGGATTGGTACAGTCTTTTTTGACCTTGTAGTGCTAGGCCCTGTGCAGTTTCTTACCAATCCCATTGGACTGGGTGATCTCCTTGACCTTGTGGCTCTTTTGTTCTCTTCTCCTGTAATCAGACAGAATCATTAATTGTAGTCCCATGATATTTACCAATTCATGGCAGGTTTCCATAGACTTAAGGCTTTGTGGGTATGTTTTAATATTAAAATTATATTACTGTGAAATCAAAAAGGATTAACATTGATTTTATGTACTTTAAGTATAAAAAATAAGAAAAAAGGAAAAAGTCAATTATTCTATAAAAAATTAAAAGGAAAAGCAATAAGAAAATTAAAAATTCAGGGAAAAATACAATGTTTTTAAGTAAAAAAATGTTTTAAAATTCAAAATTATATATATAGTTTAGATTTAGTGAAATGTCTTTTACCCAAAACTCAGATCCATTTCCTGTATGAATAAAACCTCGATCCCCATATTATAATTCTGGGGTATTATTTGTTTCTTTGTATTTGTAATTGGTTATTCAAATTGATGGTCAGAAAATTATACAAATAAATTAATTTACAAGAGGTTCAAACTAACTTTCACTGAAACAATTCTTGGGATAGGTACAGTTTTTTAAGTAAATAGTGGAACATATAGCCTTGCTTTACATATTCAAATTTCTGGGGCTTCAATTTTTATATCACTTTGCTTTGAATAAGGAAAAAGGAGGGAAGGGAGTATAACATTGTTTGACTTGAGGTAAGAGTCAGAGATTATTTATCAGTGATATCTTTCTTTTGAATGATGAATCCAATTCAATGATCCATAAATGAGTAATATCAGTTGCAAATCCAATGACTTTTACCTTAAACAGTAATTATTACAATAGCATTTGTAAGGTTTTCAAGATTTACATACCTAATGAAAAATTATAATGTTACAAAATATGATAAACAAATTTTCTTTCTCAGCAATTTCTTAATGAATAAATTATCTAGTAATTCTTTCCAGTAATATAGAAAAAGAGTGAACAACTTTGCTTGGAATTAAGTTTTCATTACTGTTCTCTTGATTAGAGAGGGTTAAGGCAGGGGCTGGTTAGTCCCTTAACTTATTGTGATAGTTTGCTTTAAACTTTAGTTCACAATACAAATCATATATTATTGCAAATAGGCATGATCAATTTTTAACAAATAGTTTTTACACATAGCTTACATTTGAACATATGTTTTCAGTTTTCACAAAGTAAGGTACATGATTTGATAATATTCAAAAACAATTTTATTAAAATCCAATACTTGTAACAGCTTTGTTTGCAACATTATTGTCTACATCACATCATAATTCAATAAGGCTGCTAATTACCCCTTTAGGTTCTAAATTTACTTTAAGGAAGGGGTTAATAAGTTTGTTAGAAGTTTTAAGTTTTTTAGGAGCAAGGAAAATTCCTTTCCTCGGTAGCAGTTTTTTTTTTTGACTATTAACATTATTGTACTTGTAAAATTTACATGTTTTGATCTTGATATAAAATTACTCTTCAAAGGTTATTGATCCAAAACTTCAAAATTTGCAATGAGGTACCTTGTCATATTCCTACTTTTACAAATAATAGTTTTATTTCAGGTCCCTTATAATTATTGAGATGATCACTATTTCTAGTTAAATGCATTCTTCAATTACATGGTTATAATATTGACAAGTTTGTTAATTAGTTATTATTGCATCAACATCACTACAAAGTAAAAGACATTATAATAATATTAATGCCATCACAATCAAGTACATATTAACAATGATATCAAATTATTATGAGGGTTATACATTTTATTATGATTTTATATTCTGGATTTGAATGCATTACTATAGATCACAAATATTATAAGAATACAAATTAATTTCTTGTGTTATAATGCATGTTAATTTTCAATAACATTTTATAATAACAGATTAATAATATTTGAATTGTCTTTTTCCTAATAGCTTTGACTATTACATTATAATCTTGATTCAAATCCCAATTTATTCAATTAGTCTTTAAGGACTAGTGAAATAGTGAACATAGGTGACATAATTTGGCTAGGATCTAGTACCTTAAAGCTTAGATTAAAGTTATCACAATAATAATTTTTGCATTTTCTGATATTAATTGAAACAGAGATAACTACTGAAGTTGAGCCAGATTTCTGTAAGTTACAAAATTAACATTAGCTTCTTATTAATTGTTTCCCTTTACTGAGTTTGAGTTAGTAAAAACTGTTGCTGAAAATATTTATAGTCAAAGCCTCTCCCTCCTTTGTGTAGAAGGGATTAAATTACTATTAAAACATGTCCAAGGCTGCAGCCGCTTGAAAAGCTTCTGTGCCCTTTAACTCTTTTAGCATGGAGGCTGCCAGATCCTGTGTGATCCTGATTGGTGCTCCTTGATATTTGAATTGTTTCTTTCTGGCTTCTTGTAAGATTTTTTCTTTTGCTTGGAAACTCTTGAATTTTGCAATTATATTTCTGGGTGTTTTCTTTTCTGGATCGAATGTCGCAGGTGTTCTATGAATCCTTTCAATGTCTATATTGCCCTCTTGTTGTAGGACTTCAGGGCAATTTTGCTGGATTATTTCTGTTAGTATGGAGTCCAGGTTTCTATTAATTTCTGTTTTTTCTGGAAGACCAATTATTCTCAAATTGTCTCTTCTAGACCGGTTTTCTTGGTCTGTCACTCTCTCATTGAGATATTTCATGTTTCCTTCTATTTTTTCAGTCTTTTAACTTTGTTTTATTTGTTCTTGTTGTCTTGAGAGATCATTAGCTTCCAATTGCTCAATTCTAGCCTTTAGGGATTGGTTTTCGGCTATAATCTTTCGGTTTTCGGCTATAATCTTCTGGTTTTCGGCTATAATCTTCTGGTATTCCTTTTCAATCTGGTCATTTCTGTTGTTCAATTTGCTTATCAGTTCATTTGGTTTCTGAGCCTCACTTTCCAATTGCAAGATTCTACCTTTTAAACTGTTATTTTCTTGCCAGATCTCTTCCATTTTCCTCAAAATCTCAGTTTTGAACTCTTCCATAGCTTGTGAG
>NW_025392702.1:0-7592 GCF_016433145.1 Gracilinanus agilis
CCCGTCTTCCTCCTCTTACCCCTCCTTCCCCTCCTTTTCTCCCTCTTCCTCTTTCTCCTCCTCCCCTCCTCCCCTCCTCCTCCCCCTCTTCTTCCTTCTCCTCCTCCTCCTCTCTTCTTCCTCCTCTTCTTCCTTGTGGCATTTCTCTAGGGCTTTAAGGATTGCAAAGCACTTCACACACACTGTCTCATTGGATCTTCATAGCTACGGTGGGAGGTAGATGCTATTCCTGTTTTAATAATGAGGAAACCAAGCTGGAGAAAGATTCGATGACTTGTCTGGGATCACATAGCTGCCCAGTGTCTGAAGCAACAATCCCATTCAGCTCCTACTCCCTCTACGCCAGTCCCATGCTCTTTTCACTCAAGATGTCACCTAGCTTTCTCCACAAGGTCCCTGGGTGGGAGTGCGCTGGTGAATATTTAACAACCAGCTCTCTTTTCAGAAATGTATAGAACCCACTTTTAAACTTAATCTGCAATATCCATATTTTCTCTGCTACTTTCTTAAGTCTGAACAGTCAACAAAACAATAACTCAAACCCTGATTTGTGGCATTTGCTGATTTCTGAGGAGTAAATGCTCATGATGAAAATTTAATCATGGACTCTGGCAGGCTAGGATGAGCCAATTCTAGCACACCCTTGCCACTATGCCTTAATTAAAAAAAGAAAAAGCTTTATTGATTTTTAATGATATATCAATTTTTTAATCCATTATGGTCATTTCTAGATATTTCCCTCCTGCTACTGGACAATGGTCTGCCTTACCTCTGAGTCTTCCACGATAAAGAAGAAAAGGTTAAGCAAAACCAGCCAGACACAGTAATAGTGTCACATCCCGTATGTGCCATTCTGTATCCATAGTCCCCCACCTCTTCAACTTATGGAGAAAGATATTTTTCTTTCTTTCTTTTTTTTTTTTTTAAACCCTTACCTTCTATCTTAGAATAAATCCTGTGTATTGATCCCAAGCCAGCAGAGCAGTAAGGGCTAAGCAATGGGGATAAAGTGACTTGCCCAGGGTCACACAGCTAGGAAGTGTCTGAGGTCAGATTTGAACCCAGGACCTCTCATCTCCAGCCCTGACTCTCAATCCACTGAGCTATCCAACTGCCCCACCCCCTCGAAAGGTATTTTTCTTTATTTTTTTTTTCACTAGATCTAGGCTGTCTCAGTTTGCCCCACATCTTTACTTGAACTAGAACACTAAACTGACCACAGAGTGGAAGAAAGAAGTTTAGAATTAGAGTTGTCTGACTTCTGTTTGAATTCGCTCTGACACTACCTGAAATCACTGCATTTTTCCTATTTCAGTTTCCTTATCTGTGCAATGGTAGGGTCTGACTCTAAATTCCCTTCTAGTTCTTACTGAAATTCTGGGTCCGAATTCTATCTTTTTCTGTTTTCCCAGAGGTAGAGGAATAGAGCATTATCAAAACATAATCAAAGGGGCAGCTGGGTAGCTCAGTGGATTGAGAACCAGGCCTAGAGACAGGAGGTCCTGGGTTCAAATCTGGCCTCAGACACTTCCCAGCTGTGTGACCCTGGGCAAGTCACTTGACCCCCATTGCCCACCCTTACCAATCTTCCACCTATGAGACAATACACAGAAGTTAAGAGTTAAAAAAAAAAAAGAAAACCATAATCAAGCGGCAGCTAGGTATCTTGGTGGATAGAGCACCAGGCCTGGAGATGGGAAGTCCTGGATTCAAATCTGACCTATCTTTGTGACACCGGGCAAGTCACTTAACCCCCATTGACTAGTCCTTACCGCCCTCCTGTCTTCTACAGTAAAGGTAAAGGGTTTTATTTAAAAAATCAAAGGAGAGGAAAGGGACACAAATTATGTAACCATGGAAAAATATTCTAAATAAGGAAATAAAATTAAAAATATATATAAAAGAAAAACAAGCCCCCCAAAATAAATAAATAACGCACACCAAGAAAATAAATAAATAATGTAACCATGGAAGAATATTCTAAATAAAGAAATAAAATTAAAATATCAACAAGCCCCCCCCAAAATAAATAAATAATGCATGCTAAGGAAATAAATAAATAAATAAAGCCCAAACCCAAACCCCAAAACAATCAAAGGGCTCATGGAAAGTAAAGGAAAGAGATTCCATGGGTTAAATTAGGCTCATAAAATATAAAATTATAAATATGAATATAATCTAAAATTAAATTAAATAAAACTTAAAAAAATGATTGGGTAGTTCATAAAGTGCGCCAGTTTAAAAATACCCTCTTTTCTGCATTGGTAGGCAGCAGCAGCTCCAGATTACTTTATAAATATTCATTCCCTCTCCACCTCCTCCCTCTTTCTCCGGGATGGAATTGGATAAATCTCTGCCCCTTGCCAGCTCCTTCCTACAGACCGAGGCACCTCGTTTGTCTCTGCAGCCAGTCGTACTTCTCATTGACTAATTGTGGCTGGTGCCAGCCTGTGCCCTGGCTCCTGGCATCTCCTGGGCCGGAGCTGGCGGGCTCCACCAAGGGCCTCCTTCACCGAGCTGAGCGGGGTCTTCTTGGGTAGCTACTTATCATGATGGATGGGTTCCCACCAGCCTTTCGCCGCTCTCTACAATGGATTTTTTGAAACAGATGCCATGAATAGGAGCCCTGATTTCCCTCCATTGTGTGACTTACATACACTTTCTGAAAAGCAATCTGCGAAGGAAGAGCCTGCATCGACCCACATCCATAGTGATGGGTTCTGGTTTGGGTGCTGTTCTGATGAGCCAGAACGTGCCCAGGAGGAAGGCTAACGAAGAGCCTGGCGTTCATCCCAAGGGATGGCGAGAAGACAGGAGATTGGGGGATGAGGAGGGAAAAGCCCTGGTTTTGGTGTCAGAGGAACTGGGTGCAAATCCTGACACCTTGTCCTAGCTTGGGCAAGTCACTAGGGAACATCAAGGCCAATCCTCTCATTTTCTTTTTATTTATTTGTTTGTTTGTTTTTAAAAATCCTTACCTTCTGTCTCAGAGTCAATATTGTGTGTTAAGGATAGGCAATGGGGGTCAAGTGACTTGCCCAGGGTCACACAGCTAGGAAGTATCTGAGGCCAGATTTGAACCTAGGAACTCCTGTCTCTGGGCCTGACTCTCAATCCACTTATCTACCCAGCTGCCCTCTCATTTTATTTTTAAATTGAGTCATCTGGAGGAAGCTAGGTGACTCAGTGGATGGAGAGCCCGATCCAGAGGTGGGAGGTTTTGACTCAAATCTGGTCTCAGACATTTCCTAGCTCTGTGACCCTGGGCAAGTCACTTAGCCCACATTGCCTAGTCCTTATTGCTCTTCTGCCTTAGAACCAATAGTATTAAATAGCATTATTTATTATTATATTATATTATTATATATATTATATTTATTGTATATATAATATATTATGAATAGCATTGATTCTAAGACAGAAGGTAAGAGTTTAAAAAAATAAAATAAAATAAGAACTACATCCCAAAGAGATTAGAGAAAATGGAAAAGGACTCCCATGTATAAAAATATTTACACTTAACTCCCACTGCCCAGCCCTTACTGCTCTTCTGCCTTGGAACCAATACTCAGTATTGATTCTAAGACAGAAGATAAGGGCTAAAAAAAAAAAAAATTGAGTCACCTCATTTATCCAAGCAAAGCAGTGAACAAATTGGAGAAGAATGAGGATTGGGAAAAGGCCATTAGATTTGGCAATTAAGAGATCATTAGTAATTTTGGAGAGAATAGATTTGGTTGAACGATGAGGTCGGAAGCCAGATTGTAGAGTAAGAAGAAAGGAAGCTCAGGCATTGATTATTTTTGTTGGTCTTCTCTCAGAGTTTAATTTGAAAAGGGAGGAGAGATATGGGATAATAACCAGGAGGGATGGATGTATGAAGTAGGGTTATTTATTTCTTTATTTTGAGGATTGGGGGCCACCTGGGTATGTTTTTAGGTTGTAGAAGTAGCAAGTAGATAAGAGGGAATAGAGATAATTGAAGGGGGGCACAGCTTGTTGGAGAAGATGGGATAGATGGAGATCACTCATGCCAGGTGCTGGGGATACAAATACAAAAAGTCAAGATGGTCCCTGCCCTCAAGGAGTTCATATCCTTTTTTTTTTTTTTTTTTTAAACCCTTACATTCTTTCTTAGAATCCATACTAGGCAATAAAGTCTAGGCACGGAGGTTAAGTGACTTACCCAGGGTCACACAGCTAGGATGTTATCTGAGGCCAGATTTGAACCTAGGACCTCCCATCTATGGGCCTGGCTCTCAAGAACAGTAAATTTTTATGACATTCATGCACTCCAATTCATTTAGGGGTTCCTCAATGCATGCACATTTACTTGTTTCTTGGGGGTTTTTTTGCTTCCTGTTCATGGGCATATCTTTCTGTCTTTGATCTCCTTGGGGTATAAAGCCTAGAGGTGGGACTTCTGAGTCAAAGGGAAAGGTTCTTTTAGTAATGTAGTTCCAAACTGCTTTCTAGAATTGTTGGGTTAAGCTATGGCTCCCCCCATAATGTATTAGAGTGCTTTTTTCCCTACAAACCTTCCAGAAGTTGGGGGTTTATTTAAAATTTTTTTGAGTTAATATATAATATAAAAGAATAATATATATAGTTAATATATAATATTATATATATTATATTTTACATCACTTAAAATTCCCCCTCTATCCCCCCCCCATACCCTCTCTGGAAAAACAATCCTTTATTTTGACAAAGAATTTTTACAAAATAAGAAAAAGGGGAAGAAAAAGTCAACAAAACTTACTATTACATGAAACAGTGACAAAATATGCAATGTTCCACACTGGGGGATCCCTTTGCATCTATAAAGGCATGGGTGGGGGAGGTGTTTTCTCATATTTCTTCTTTGGGGCCAAGTTTGTTCTTTGTAATTTTAAAAAATTTGAGGTTTTCCTGAGGAATCAAGAGCCACTCCTTACTTCTGCTGGACCAACCTTCCCTGTGGACCTCCACAGTGCACATGACTCACATTACTGCCTCGGATTAGGTCACAAGGAGAGTTCTGAACAGGGCTCCTAGTAAGTACTTAATAAATATTTATTGACTGTGCCTGAGGGTGATGTGTAAAGGGACTAATTCTGACCTACTTCATACTCAGTGAATGAATAACTACAACTATGTGCTTCTGGGCAAATTGGGCATAAATTAAATTTCTGAAGCTAGAATCCTGTTTTCTCATCTCTTCTCTTAACTTATGATCATGTCTGAGGTATCTTCGGTGGTTTCTAATGTACTCACTTTACTACTCAGTGAGAGAGAATCTTTAGTAAAATGAAGACTCTCCCACCCTTCTAATTAATGTGAAAATCTGCATTTTTTTTTTTTTTTAGTGGAAACTAAAGACTACCTGGAATCTCTGAGAACCCAGATAGAAGCACAAAGAGCTAACTCAAACATCTTGGAGTGATTGTTTTCCTTCTTTGAGTAAATCTCAGGTCATAGTTTTCCTTGAGGAGAAGGGAGACAGGAGCAGGGGACGATCTCCAGAGGCTGGACCACACGTAGTCTCTCTGTCTCCATCTTTTTGTCTTTCAGACTCTCTCCCTTTCTCTGTCTCTCTGTCTGTCTTTCTCTGTGTGTTCGTCTGGGTCTACCTATCTCTTTTTTTTCTGCTCCCATCCTTAGTGGGTGGCATTAGAGAATTAATACCTGGCCAGTGGTAGGAAGCCTTAGGAAGGCACATTGCCTCCCATCATGAGAAGATTCTTTCCTGAGATGAGTCACTACTATCTTCCTCTGTTCTGAGTTCATTATAGCCTGTCAGATTCCTACCCCATCCCCAAGAGTCATCTGGGGAGAAACAAGGTGGAAACTTTGTACCCAATTAGATCACTTGAGGAAGGAATGGTGAGGCAGAGAGCTGGACTTGGAATGAAGAGAGACCTGGGTTCAAATGATGGCTCCAACACATTTTGGGCTGATAAGCAAATCTCTTCTCCATGCTGAGCTTCAATTTCCTCATCATTAAAAGGGGTCCACTAATACCTATAAGTAGAAATGTGCTGATTTTTTTAACCCTTACTTTCCATCTTAGAATCAATACTAAGCATTGGTTCCCAGGCAGAAAAGTGTGGTTAAATGATTTGTCTAAGGTCATACAGCTAGAAAGTGTTTGAGGCTAGATTTGAACTCAGTTCTTCTTGACTCCAAGTCCAGCAGTTCTGCTGCCAAGTTGCTTTAGGAGAGAGTTTTTCTCCTCAATAACTCTCTGCACTGATGAAATCATAAGAGCAGTCAGAAACAAACAAATTGAAAAAAAAAAAACCCAAACCCCAAACCCCAAAGCAAATTTAAAAGTCCAAATGAAAAGAGGCTCAAATCAGATGATATGAATAGATGGTTTTACAAACCTTGAAACTTCATGTCAGCATCAGCTATGGTTGTTATTACTAACCGTTCAATATACACACCGGAGATGTGGGTTGGAGGAAACGGTTCAAATCCCAGCTCTGACCCCTGTAAGATGGAGGGATGGATTTGATGCTCTATAGGGAGAGCTCCTTGCTGCCCTGAGTCTCTGACCCTCACCCCAGACTCCTCCAGACAGGCATTTGCCCTTCTGAGCTGTTTCCTTGCCTTCTCTGCCTTCCCCAGCCCTTCCCCTTGGCCCAGCTCTCTCCTGATGCAGGTGACCCAAGCCCTCGGATCTGAAGAGAAAGGTCCTTGAGAGAACACAGACCCAGAACAGGGAAGGAGACAGCAGATGGTGCAGCACTAAAGCTTCAATGAGGAATTAACATCTGGCAGCAGCTCACCATGGCCTGGCTCTGGCTCTCACTGGGGGCTCCTCAGAGAAAGGAGGGGGAGGAAGAGGTGGCCTGATCTAAATCATATGCTGTTTGCCTAGCAAATAGTGACAGAGTCCACTGGGGAGCCTTTTTACAAAATGCTAAGCTGGATCCCGGAGCCCAGAGGGAAGGACAAGGCTGTGGAGGGAAGGGCAGAGTGGGAAGACCACCTGGTCTCAGCCTTCCTTTTATTGGGAAGGAAAATGGGGTCTAGTGACTTCTCCAAGGTCAAAAAGGGAGGAGGCAGCAGGGCTGGGGTTTGAGCTCAGGAACTTTTCATCTAGGCAGCTGAACCATATAATGGATAGAACTCAGGTCTGGAGTCTGGAAGAACTGAGTTCAAATCTGACCTCAAACTTTACTAGTTGTGTGAGTCTATTTGCCTCAGTTTTCTCATCTGTAAAATGAGCCAGAGAAGGAAATGGCAAACCACTTCAGTATCTCTGCCAAAAAAAAAACCCCAAAACCCAAATGAAGAGTCAGACATGACTCAGAGACAACTCTAAAACCAGTACTGAGGCTCTTTAAAAAGGAGAAGAAAAAACATCTTTATCTATATCTATACACATATACATATATATTCAATTAATAGTTATTCATTTCCCCTCCCATCAGTTAAGCAATAACAACAAAAAGAGAAGGAAAAAATCCTTCTAACAAATATGCATAGTCAAGCAAAGCAAATTCCTGCATTGGCCAAATCCAAAAATATATGAATCATCCTGGATCCTGAATCCATCACCTCTCTGTCAGGAGGTAGTTATCATTCTTTCTTCCTCCCTCCCT